>NC_045446.1:74892203-74914290 GCF_002776525.5 Piliocolobus tephrosceles | reverse complement strand
TCTCTCTCTCTCTCTCTCTCTCTCTCTCTCTTTCTCAGCTCAGATAGTTTGATTTTGGTAAATTCTACCAAACATTAACGAAGAAATAGCACCAATTCCATGCAAATCATTCCTAAAATAGCAAAGAGTAGGCAATACTTTCCAACTCATTCCATGAGGCCTGTATTGCCTTGGTATAAAAATAGGCAAATATATTTCAATAAAAAATGTTACAGACTAATACCCCTCATGAACATAGATGGAAAAAGTTCTAACCAAAATTTTAGCAAATCGAATCTAATAGTATACTAAAATTATAATATATCATGACCAAAGGAGCTTTATTTGAAGAATACAGGATTGTTTAACATTCAAAAATCGCCATATTAATCACCTAAAAAAATCTCAGGCATAGAAAAACCATGTGAAGAAAAACAAAGTCTAATATCTATTCCTGATTAAAAACAAAACAAAACAAAAAAACTCTTAGCAAAATATAAATAGAAGGGAATTTATTCAACCTGATAAGGAACGTATGTGAAAAACCTGTAGGTAACATCATATTTAGTGGTGAAAGGCTGAATATTTTCCCCTTAAGATCAGGAACAGGGATATTCACTTTCTCTACTTTCGTGCAACATTGTTCTGGATGTTTTAACCAGTACAATCAGTAAAGAAAAAGAAGCAAAGGAAGATGTAAAACTCATTTTTGTTTATAGATGGCATGTCATGATTTGATAGAATCTATTTAAAAAGCTACCAGACTAACAGGTGAGTTTAGCAAAGTTGCAGAGTAAAAGGACAATATACAAATTAACCATTTGTATTTCTATGCACTAACAACAGTTACAAATTAAAACCAATAAGGGAATTCCGTTTAGAATAGCATAAAATATGAAATACTTAGGAATAAATCTGATGACATATGTGAAAAAATCAGTACATTGGAAATTATAGAATATCGCTGAGTAAATTTAAAGAAGTAAACAGATACTTTGCTAATGGGTTGGACGAATCAGTATCATTCAGATGCTAATTCTCTCTAACCTTATCTAAATATTCAACACAATTCAACACAGTCAAAATTCCAGTTGAAAATTTTGTAGGTGTAGAATTAACAAGTTAATTCTAAAAATTGTGTGAAAATTTAAAGTACCTAGGAGAGTCAAAATAGCTCTGAAAAAAAGAGAACAAAGTTGGAGGTCAAAAATATCTTGATGCAAGAATTATTATAAAGCTTCAGAAACCAAAACATAGTATTGGTGGAAAGATGGAGAAACAGATTGATAGAATGGAGAGTCCAAAATTAAACCATACATATAAGGACAAAGACATATGATTAAATGTAAAAAGGATAGCCGTTTCAACAAATAATACAGAAACAATTAAATATACATGTGCAAAAAAATGAACTTGGATCCATACCTCATATCATATACAAAAATTAACTCAAAATTGATCATAGGTCAAAATGTAAAATTACAAAACCTCTAGAAGAAATAAGAGAAGAACATCTTTGTGACCTTGTGTTAAACACAGATTTCTTAGATATGAAATAAAAGTATGACCCATAAAGGAAAAAACTAATAAATTGCATTCATCAATACTAAAACTTCTGGGATTCAGAAGACACTGATAAGAATGAAAAGACAAACCACAGACTGGGAAATACTATATGCAACGTATAGCTAATATAGGTTTGAATCTAGACTATAGAAAAACTCTCAAAACTTAATAAGAAACAAACAACTCAATTTTAAAGGTAAGTAAGAGATTTGAATTGATACTTTAGCAAAGATAGTGGGGGAAAAAAACACATGAAAAGATGTTCAACACAATGAGTCATTAAAGAAAGGCAAATTAAAACTATAATGAGGTACTGTTATACATCTATTAGAAGCTACAATTAAAATGACTGACAATACCAGGTGATGGCGAAGATGTCAAGGATCTAGAATTCTCATACACTGACCTTGGGAATGTAAAGTGAGACAAGAACTTTGAAAAACAATTTTAACAGTTTCTTAAAATATAAACACATATTCATCATGTTATCAAGCAAATCCACTCCAAAAGAAGAGGAAATATGTAAGTCCATACAGAGACTTATGCACAGATATTCATAGCAGCTATATAACTTCAAATGGAAAGTGACTCAAATGTTCGTCAACAAATATAAACAAATTATATAATGTATCTTTACAATGTAATATTGCTTGGTAATAAGAAAAGAAGTAAATTATTGGCACATGGAACTACCTAGATAAGCCTTAGAATAGATCTGCTGAGTGGAAGAAATTCAGACTCCAAACACATATTGTATGATATCATTTATATAAAGCTCTTGAAAATGCAAATAAATATTTAGTGACAGACAGCAGATGAGTGATTGCTTTGGGATGGGGGATTAGGAAATAGTGGGAGGGGTAGAGGTTACAAAGGGGCATGTGGAAACGTTTAAAGGTGATAGATCTGTTCATTATCTTGATTATGTTGATGGTTTCACAGATGTGTACATATGTTGAAAATTACCAGATGTATACTTTAAATATTTCCAGTTTATTGTACGTCAGTTCTACAGCAATGAAGTTGCTTTAAAATATTTCTTGTGTAGTTTCCTAAGGCTTTCAGAATAAGAGCAAACATTTTAAATATAATCTGAATAGTCTCACCTCTACTTTCTTCTTCAGCCTCTGTTCACTTGATGTTTCCCTTATTTTCTGTATTCTCTTTATCTCAGTCCTTCCTATATTCCTTGTGTGCTGGTACCACATATTCTTTGTATATCCTATTCCCTTTCTTTGAGATGCTTTTCCCCTTTCTTTTTGTCTAGTTAATTCCCACTTATTTTTCTTATCTCAACTCAGTTATCATTCTCCTAATTACACCTTCTCTATCTCCATTTTTAGATGAGATTTCCCTATATATGCTCTTATACAGCCACGTAGCTCTCCTCAAAGCACTTAAACCAATCTGCTTTCTCCATTGGTTTGTAATCTCCATGAGACCAGCACTGCATTGGTCTGTACTTAACCACTGTATCCCGAACTTGGCCTAGTGTCTAGTACATAGTAGATACTTCAAAGTATGCAATTGGTAACCAAAAGGGGGAGATAAAGTTAATGTGGTAACATCATCAATCAAGCAAAATTTTTCCATGATCAGATGCTAACTAAAGCAAATACTATGCACATCTTCCAATGCATTACATTTGAGATTGACAGTCCTTGTATTAAAGGAAGAAAGCACCAGCATTCTTGTAGTACAACTAACTCACACACTGTACCAAAATGTAGTTTTCTTATAATAATCTTATTTTAAGCAAACTGGACATAAGAATCTAGGTAGGCTATACTTAAAATTTGGTACCATCAAGGACTTTAACCATTATGCTTGTAGCTCATTAAGAGAAAAAGTGTAATTATATCATTATCTTAAATCTGTGATATATAGCTGGAGATTGTACCAGAAATCTGATGTCTTCACAGTTTTAGGGGAGGAAATGATTCATTGAGTAATCATTCAACTTACTGTATGATTAGCTGAGGGCCACTTCTTGTGACATAATAGAGTGGTGTTCTTGGGGGTATGTAAGACACCTCATTTAGTTCATGCAGCTAGAAGAGCCATCTATTGTTCAGATGAAAGGGAGCTGATAAGGAAAATCTATTTGTAGTAGAGAAGCACACAGTGGCAATATAAAGCCATTTAAAATGAGCCATGTTCTTGTCAGTCCTCTCATGAATTACTGCTTTCAAAGTTGAACTCTGATTAAGTTTATTTTTTTGACAATGATCAATTTGCCTTTGTTTCACAGATGGGCAAGTACAATATAAAAATAGAATTAGTGATTTCACAGAAATTTTGCTGTGGTTGGTTGACATTTGTTTTAAAGAAGTTTCTTGGCTAGCTTTGGTGTGTAATGAATGAATGAATAAAAGAATCAGTGAGTGGACAAATGAATATTATTAAGCATTTATTAATAATATTTGCCAGGCACTCTGATAGGTACTTTTACATGTGGCATTTTAGTTAATTCTTATAGGAACCTTGTGATAGAGGTATTATTATTTAACAACCTCCTCCCCTTTTTTCGTACTTGCGACAATGAACTTTCAGGTTAAGTAACAACTCAGCATTGCATAGCAGGTGTCCAAACTAGGACTGGAACATAGACCCAACTTTTATTATTTCAACATTGACATCAAATTTGGTGAACAATAAGGCCTAGGAAGAGTTCTTCTTTTATTTGAATTTTGCCATTAACAGTATTCTCACAGGTGGTGTAGCGGGTAGTGTTTTGGAGTGGCTTTTTCAAAATGGCAACAAGGTTGAAAGTGACTGTCATGAGAAGTCTCAAAGGCAAAATTGTGAGGGACAATAATTATTTCAAAAAACACTTGCTGCTAAAACAAAATTTCAAATTGATTCAGAACGAATAGGCTGGCATTTCTTCAATAAAGAGTGTACTCCTCCCACCTTGGAGGTGGCAGGGAGGGGAGCTGGGTCAGGACTCAAAGACCTTCACAGTATTTCACCTAGAGCCTAGGTGGAAGCAGTAGAAAGTCTGGCTGAGATCACTTATGTATTGGTTCTTTATTCATCCATTTATTGACTAATCAACTACATAAGAAAACTATTTCAAATGAAGGTCATACAAACATGTTAAGTAAAAGAGTCTATACTTGGGGGTAATTGAGTGAACATAGAGGACTTAGAAATTACAGTGAACAGAACTCTCTACCCCTATTCAACAGAATATACATTCTACTCAGCACCTCATCACACTTATTCTAAAATTAACCACATAATTGGAAGTAAAACACTCCTCAGCAAATGCAAAAGAATGGAAATCATAACAAGCAGTGTCTCAGACCACAGTGCAACCAAATTAGAACACAGGATCTAAAAACTCACTCAAAACCACACAACTACATGGAAACTGAACAACCTGCTCCTGAATGACTACTGGGTAAATAACGAAGGCAGAAATAAAGATGTTCTTTGAAACCAATGAGAACAAAGATACAATGTACCAGAATCTCTGGGACACATTTAAAGCAGTGTGTAGAGGGAAACTTATAGCACTAAATGCTCACAAGAGAAAGAAGGAAAGATCTACAATTGACACCCTAACATCAAAATGAAAAGAAGCAAAGAAACAACAGCAAACAAATTCAAAATCTAGCAGAAGACAAGAAATAACTAAGATCAGAGCAGAACTGAAGGAGATAGAGACACGAAAAACCCTTCAAAAAATCAATGAATTCAGGAGCTGGTTTCTCGAAAAGATCGATAAAATAGACTGCTAACCAGACTAATAAAGAAGAAAAGAGAGAGGAATCAAATAGATGCAATAAAAAATGATATAGGGGCTATCATCACTGATCCCACAGAAATACAAACTACCATCAGAGAATACTATAAACACCTCTATGCAAATAAACTAGAAAATCTAGAAGAAATGGATAAATTCCTGGACACACGCACCCTCCTATGTCTAAACCAGGAAGAAGTTGAATCCCTGAATAAACTAATAACAAGTTCTGAAATTGAGGCAGTAATTAATAGCCTAACAACAACAAAAAGTCCAAGACCAGATGGATTCACAGCCAAACTCTACCAGAGGTACAAAGAGGAGCTGGTGCCATTCCTTCTGAAACTATTCCAAACAATAGAAAAAGAGGAAATCCTTTCTAACTCATTTCATGAGGCCAGCATCACCCTGATAACAAAATCTGGCAGAGACATGACAAAAAAAGAAAATATCAGGTCAATATCCCTGATGAATATCGATGTGAAGATCCTCAATAAAATACTGGCAAACCAAATCCAGCAGCACATCAGGAAGCTTATCCACCACAATCAAGTTGGCTTCATCCTTGGGATGTAAGGCTGGTTCAACGTATGCCAATAAATAAACATAATCCATCACATAAACAGAATCAAAGACAAAAAACACACAATTCTCTCAACAGATGCAGAAAAGGCCTTTGACAAGTTCAACACCCCTTCATGCTAAAAACTCTCAATAAACTAGGTATCAATGGAACATATCTCAAAATAATAAGAGCTATTTATGACAAACCCACAGCCAATATCATACTAAATGGGCAAAAACTGGAAGCATTACCTTTGAAAACTGGCATAAGACAAGGATGCCCTCTGTCACCACTCCTTTTCAATATAGTATTGGAAGTTCTGGCCAGGGCAATCAGGCAAGATAAAGAAATAAAGGGTATTCAGATAGGAAGAGAGGAAGTCAAATTATCTCTACAGATTACATGATTGTATATTTAGGAAACACCATCATCTCAGTCCAAAATCTCCTTAAGCTGATAAGAAACCTCAGCAAAGTCTCAGGATACAAAATCAATGTGCAAAAATCGCAACCTTTTCTATATACCAATAACAGACAAACAGAGAGCCAAATCATGAGTGAACTCCCATTCACAATTGCTACAAAGAGAATAAAATACCTAGGAATACAACTTATAAGGGATGTGAAGAACCTCTTCAAGGAGAACTACAAACCACTGCTCAAGGAAATAAGAGAGGACACAAACAAATGTAAAAACATGCCATTCTCATGGGTAGAATCAATACTGGGAAGATGGCCATACTGCCCAAAGTAATTTATAGATTCAATACTATCTCCATCAGCCTACCACTGACTTTCTTCACATAATTGGAAAAAAATCTACTTTAAACTTCATATGGAACCAAAAAGCCTGCAAAACCAAGAAAATCATGGACAAGAAGAACAAAGCTGGAGGCATCACACTATCTGACTTCAAGCTATACTACAAGGCTACAGTAACCAAAACAGCATGGTACTGGAAGCAAAACAGATATATAGACCAATGGAACAGAACAGAGGCCTCAGACATAACACCGCTATATAAAACCATCAGATCGTTGACAAACTTGACACAAACAAGCCATGGGAAAAAGATTCCCTATTTAATAAATGGCATTGGGAAAACTGGGGAGCCATATGCAGAAAACTGAAACTGGACCCCTTCCTTACACCTTACACAAAAATCAACTCAAGATGGATCAAAGACTTAAACGTAAGTTTAATAAAAATCCTAGAAGAAAACCTAGGCAATACCATTCAGGAAATAGGCATGGGCGAAGACTTCATGTCTAAAACACCAAAAGCAATGGCAACAAAAGCGAAAATTGACAAATGGGATCTAATTAAAGAGCTTCTGCTCAGCAAAGTAAACTATCATGAGAGTGAACAGGCAACCTACAGAATGGGAGAAAATTTTTGCAATCTATCCATCTGACAAAAGGCTAATATCCAGAATCTACAAATAACTTAAACAAATTTACAAGAAAAAAAAAAAAAAAAACATCAAAAACTGGGCAAAGGATATGAACAGACACTTCTGAAAAGAAGACATTTATGCAGCCAACAGACATATGAAAAATGCTCATTATCACTAGTCATTGGAGAAATGCAAATCGAAACCACCATCTCATGCTAGCTAGAATGGAGATCATTTAAAAGTCAGGAAACAATAGATGCTGGAGAGGATGTGGAGAAACAGGGACACTTTTACATTGTTGGTGGGAGTGTAAATTAGTTCAGCCATTGTGGAAGACTGGCAATTCCTCAAGGATCTAGAACCAGAAATACCATTTGACCCAGCAATCCCATTACTGGCTATATACCCAAAGGATTATAAATCATTCTGCTATAAAGATACATACACACGTTTGTTTATTGTAGCACTATTCACAATAGCAAAGACTTGGAACCAACCCAAACGTCCAGTAATAGATTGGATAAAGAAAATTTGGCACATATACACCATGGAATACTATGCAGCCATAAAAAAGGGATGAGTTCATGTCCTTTGCAGCGACGTGGATGAAGCTGGAAACCACCATTCTTAGCAAACTATCACAAGAACAGAAAACCAAGCACCACATGTTCTCACTCGTAAGTGGGAGCTGAACAGTGAGAACACGTGGACATAGGGAGGGGAACATCACACACCAGGGCCTGTTGGCGGGAGAAATAGCATTAGGAGAAATACTTAATGTAGGAGACGGGTTGATGGTTGCGGCAAACCACCATGGCATGTATATACCTATGTAACAAAGCTGCACATTCCGCACATGTACCTCAGAACTTAAAGTATAATAATAATAATAATAATAATAATAATAATAATAATAATAATAAATTACAGTGAACACAAAGGGTTGACAATTATGAGGGAACATGATTGATATTAGAGTCCATTGATGTGGGGCCTGAGAATATATCATTGCAGTTGTGTTTTCTTCAGTAAGAGGAATATGGAAGAACTGAGAAAGGGTCTAAGGAGAGTCACTGAGACAGTAAAACTTGTGAAGAAAGGTTACAGACTTAGAATTGTTCAGTATAAAGAGATTGTACGTATTGGGTAGGTTTATTCTTTTTTGTTAACTTTCATTAAAAAAAAAAAAAACAAAATAGAAAAGTGACACAAAGCCCTTATAATTTACTGAGTGCCTAATACAAACCAGATAAAGATGACTGGCATTTTGTAACACATTATCTCATTTAAGCCTTATAGCAATGCTATAGTATTATCACCATTTTACGAAACAAGAAATGGTAGCTTAGATAAGTTAACTAGGTTGGTCAAGCATTCGTATGGACTTTGAGTATATTTATTAGTTCTTAATTTATATACTTTCTTACTGTAAGGAAGAGTTTCACTACTCTCATTTCGGAGTAACCTAGTCAACTGGTTTGTAAACTCACTGATGGCAGAAGGACATTCATATTCCTCTCTGCCTTACATGTTTCGGGAAACTTAATGATAAAAATGCAATGTTCCACTTACATGAAAACATCTCTACTAAAGATTAAATGAAATAAGTGGACTTCAATTTACAGTGGTAGAGGAGATGGAAAAGGATTTAAAGGTTGAAATCTCACTGCTAATAATGACAAAACCTTATATGTTTGATTGTCTCCAAAGTTCATGTGTTACCTAAACACTATGCTTTCTTTATAGGGGTCATAAAGAAGAATTTCCTCTAAGAGTTACTAAATAACAAACACTATTATAGACAGTAGATGAAAAATTAGAAGATGTTAGCTATAAGTGATAGCCAGGATAGTCTATTTATTAAGAGTTTAGATCCTCAAATCAGATGGCTTGGCTTCAAATCTCAATTCTATCACTCGAATAAGCCTTAGTGTCTTATATTACTGTTATCAGTATTCTCTCTTTCCTCGGTCTGAAAGAATTATCTTTCCCCAACCTTTGTCATCAGGTTGGCCACATGACATTCCTTAGCTAATAAAATGTAAGCTGGAAGATGTTTTTAACGTCTGAACAGATGTTTTAAGATTCGCTGCATATTCAGTCATTGATCATTTCTCCTTCCGCCATGAGAACATTAGATAGAGGTTACTCTTCCACGCAACAGAAGCTACTTATAGAGGCTACTCTTCTGTCCATGGACAACATGGGCTAGAATGATAGCTAAGCTATGAAGTACATCTAACATGAGGAAGAAATAAACATTTGTGATTGAAAGTCATCAAAACTATTTTTGTTAGTTGATTCATTTAGCTGATTAGTATAACAATTTTGTTACCTTGGGCATTATTCTCACTCTGTCATTCACTTTCCTTTTTTGGGTAAGATTGAGTGATTGTGATGGTTAAAAATGTTAATGTAGTTAAAGTACTTAGATCAGTGCTGTGCTGGTAAAAGTGTTTTGCAGAAAAAAGTCCTGAATTGTAGTGTTTGTTCATTTAAATGGTGTAAATACTCTCTCATGACTGATTCAAAGCTACCAGCATGATGTCACTGAATGTGAAATTAGACAGACTTGCGCATAACCAGCCATCATGCGTAGGATTGGCTCTAGCACTCTGTGGAATTCAGAACAGTGTACATAGCAAGCATGATATTAGTGCCTATCAAATAGTAAATGTTATGGAAGAGTGAATTTTCTGAAGATAGGTAACTGAACAAAATGGTTTCTCAAATTTTCTTTACATTCATATAATCATATTTAGAAGATCACTCAGAGAATTTCAACGTTGGAAGAAAACTTAGAAATAATCTAGTATACCTATTTCATCTTAATAAAAAAGGAAATTGAAACTTAGAGAGGCTGAGTAGCTTGCTCAGAGTCACACAGAGAGTAGGAAACAGCACCATGGCTCCTAGTAGCCAATCTATTCTTTTCCCTTGCAACATGAACAACCTCTTTTTAAAAAATTGCTATGAAAAGAGTCAGCAAAGAAAAAAGATGAATAACTAGCTAATATCTCTTACTGTGTCCCAGTTTCTGATTAAGTATAACAATAATAAATAAAAGATTAAAATTAAACCCTGGTTACATTTATTGATAATCCTGTTATTTTGTAATTATGAGTCCATTTTGAGGAAAGTTGTCATTAGGAGAAATGCTTAATAGTGTATTGTCGTGATGCATCATTTTATAAAAGTGATAATTACTAGGAGGAACTGTAAATTTTATCAATCATTGAAATGTCTAATTAAGAATAGTTTATTTTGACTATAAAAATGAATGCGTCATCTCCTTGCATTTCCTAGTAATATCTCCTAAAAATATTGCAGTACACCCCCATGCAGTATACTCTCAAATTAGTGTTTTTCAAACCAGTAATGCAGTGTGTTCATATCTTAAGGTGACAGTGGTTCATTTATTTTAACAACAGTGGTTACTGGCTGTAACTATGGAATGCATTGTCATGGAAACCACTTTTCCCCTCATCTTCCCCTTCAATTTACCCCAGAGTTGTTATTTGGAGAGGAGAATTAAGGGAAAGCATTTTATTTAATACATATAAATGGATAACAGATAAACACATATACACGCACATACAGAGAAATGAACTCTCACTGATTAAAGTTAAACATAAAAAGTCAAGGAAATGAAATATACATTTTGTTTTATATTTTGTCATTTCACTTTATCAATTTAAACTAGCACAAACTGTAAAATGGGGAATAACTTGCACATAGCAGCCTTAATGCTGCCCTAGAATAGGAGGTCAGCTTTAGCTTGGGTAATTCATTAGGGAAAGACTGTGTTAGATATTATTGGAACATCACAATATAGAGCATACAATACTTTTGGGGTGTTTGAAATCCAAATTATAGGCTAATGAATAAGGGAAATATTGTACAGCTTTTTTAGAATCTATTCTCTTGGAAAAACCAGCCACAATTATAGATGCTCTGTAGGTGGAAGTGCTCACACAATCACACTTTTTATGCTAACATAAAGGAATAAAATAGTAAGGGATATACTTAATCTATACATGTGACTTTAAATTTTCACAGAAGGCCTCAGACCACAGTTTTGCTCCTAAAATGTGACCTGGTATGTTTAAGAACTTACAGATTAGATCTCCTGAGTCCCAGTGGCCTCCAGCTATTCATTAGATTGAATCAGTACTGATTCCTAATGGAGATATTTACTAGGCAAGGACTTCTGCACTTAGCGTAAGAATCCCAGAACTTTAGGCATGGCTGCCCTCTACAGTTAGAACCAGGTATAACTCAACTCTGAGGGTCTTTCCATGTTGAATTTTGCTCATACTTTGTTCCATATTGAATTTCCTTCAGGTAAGTCTTATTTCATAAGGAGGAATTGCATTCCTCTCACAAGGGGCCTGATTAGAATGTAGATTTATTGACATTCTACTGGCCTATAGGATGAAAATGTAGGGTTGGACTTCATAATCCATATTTATAATAAGCATCATAATTATGACATAATCAGGTTTATTTTCCATCAACTTGGGAGAGAAGAGGAGAGTATTTTGGATATGGGTGGGGCAAAAGCACTTTATAAGGTACTGTCTTTGACTTAACGGTTTGCAAGTTGGTATGTTCTTTTGTTCTAACCAATACATTTAAACTTTCTAAGGAGGAGGCATACCATGATATTGAGGCTTTTATTAGTTTATGATATAAGTGGTCTAGCATTCTGATGGAACCACATCAGGAGGATGTGGTCAGTTTGCTATGGATACTTTGGACTACGTTGTTCCTGTATTTCAGGTGGGATTTCTGAATTTAACACCAAATTGGGAAGAGTCTTGGAATTACCATATTCATGTAAATGTGACAGTCCTAATCCTTCCCAAATAAATCTGAATATTTTGGAACATGTTTCTGGAGAAGTGCGCTATGTCTCTCATGATGCTGTTTTCTAAACTCTCCTCTACTTTTCTTTGAACCTAACCTTCGGACTTATTGATTATGTGACTTGAGCAAGTGAAAAAACACTAAGGGGCTCAGTTTCTTCCCCTAGAAAAAAATATGTTGAATAATATCTACCTCTCAAGCTAAGAAATGAAATAAGCTATGTAAGTTAAGAGCAGCTACCATGTACTGGTGCTTACCACAGGAATGTGTTGGTCAATATATCTGTCTCGTCTTCGTGACAACCCTTGAGGTTAGGGGTTAACACCTGCTAGTTACAGGTAAGCAAACAGGGGTTTGGATAATGTAAATGACTTACACAAAGCCACATCTAGCACCAGAGCCAGAATATGATTCCAAACTCTGATGTTTTGCTCTCTTTCTACCAACCATCTGTGAGGCATAGTGCCAGGCATCCAGGTGGCACCCAAAAAGTGCTAGTTTTACCCACTTCCTACCCCCACACCCTTCTTATCACATTTGTTTTTGTCTTCCATAAGCAATTTTGCAGCTGTGCCAGCCAGCCACATGCTGAATTTTTTTTTTTTTTTGGTCTTTTTGCAATTTTGACAGCCTCAGTTAAAAACAAAAAACAAACAAACAATAAAGCATCCATCAGTCTTATCATTCATACTTCTGGAACAACATAAGTACTACTTCTGGGGTTTCCTGGAGCCTCAGAGACATCAAGGTGGGGAAGGGGCAGACGCTTCTTTTTTGTTTGATAAATGTTATGTCCAGTAAAGCCTTGGTTCTGAGGCCGCTTCCCTACCCAGGGAGTGAGTGGGCTCGCTGACCCAGAAGTCAATGGCTTAGGGCACTAGCGAAATCATTTTGAGCCTGTTTTCTACCCCGGATTTCTTTGCTGGCCCTCCGACCGCCCCCAGCAAGGCACGCTGTTGTCAAAGGGCTAGGAGGATGCTCCCTTTAGGGCTCCGCGCGGGCCTCCCCTTCCCTTCCCGGGAAGTCGGCCTCGGAGGTCTTCTACGCTCGGGTGGCTCTAGCGGTGGGGGCCAAATGCAGTCTCGGGGTCACGTCAGCGCGGGAGGTCCCGTGCTCCCACGCTGGGGACTCCTCGGCGGCACCAAGAGCACCCAAAGGCAGGGCCAGGCTGGCAAGCACCGCGCTTCCTCCCTTTCTCAGCCCCTCCCTCCCACCCCACTTGCCCGGCCAGCGCTCCCCACAGTGACTCTGGATTGCAGCAAGCCACTGGCTTTTTACCAAATCGGGAGCTGCAGTATGTTTTTTCTTCTTCTTCTTCAGAGGAAATAATTTCAGCCCCCTTCAGCTCGCATGACAATCTTGTGTGACTGGGGAGAGTAGGCGGGCACATCCTTTTACATGCTAATACTGCCCCACCTCCTTTGAACCCTCCTCTAAGTGCCTCGCTTCCTTTTATTTTTATGGTTTATTTTTATTTTTATTTTATTTTTATTTTACCTCCCCCAAATTCACCGTAGGGGGAAAAATTCTTTCTTGGTTCTGTCCCTCCCCCCACACGCCTCGTTCCCCAGGGAAGGGAGACCCCGAGAGGCTCGGTACTTGCCCGCGGCGTTGCTTCCACCGGGGCTCCGGGATGGCCACGGCGGGTGCAGGGGGCAGTGATCAAAGCGGCAGCTCGGTCTAGGCTGTCGCTCCATGTGCCTGGAGAGCACAGCGTTTGGGTCCCCCAGCGAGCTGCCACTGCCGCAGCCCGGAAGGAATGTCCCCTGTTGTTAAGGACCCTGACTGTTTTACACCAATGATTTGCCACTGCAAAGTTGCTTGCACCAACAACACTTTATCGTTGATGTTTGGATGCAAGGTAGGACGAGGTTCATGTCTTTTTAATGCATGTTGCCTCCCTCGGGGGAGAGAACAATTCCTTTTGTTGCTTGTTTATGTCTCTGCCTGTTGGGAGAGTGACAGAAGCTGCGACTGCTCTGCTCTCTCTGGGAGCCAGCTGGGTTTGGGGGCCAAGAGATCGCACTGATTTTCTAGCGTCCGATGTTGGGCCGATAACTCAGTGGTGATGGGACCCTGATCTCTAACATACAGAGGCTGTAAGAGCAGATGCGGCTCGGAAATGGGCATCTTGGGTGGCTTTCTGCTTGGGATCTCCTTGTCCATTTTGCTAGTGAGTGGGCTCCCGACTGCTGATTTGGGAGCTTCTGAACTCATCTCAGGTTACTACCACCTAGAGCCCCAACCCACTGGGCCAACTAGCAGGAGTAAGTGGGGTGGTGGATGAACTCCAGATGAAATTGAACACATCAATTTGCAATGTGACATATTTTAAGATAAAGAGCTTATTTTTATTTTAGACAGAAAATCTGGAGCTAGGCTCAGATTGCCCCCAGTTGCGTGCTTTTGCCTTTTATACAATCCACTTGAAATCAACAAATAAATTTTATCAAGAGGTGGCGCAGTTACTCAGTGAAGTTTGTAGTGAATAACTGTCCCACCCCAGATTTTTGTAAAAGTGATTGGTGTTCCCAAAGAAATGAGGTTTGAAGGTTTTCAAAACAGGTTATCATTCATTGCTCCTTGTCTGAAATATATTCACGGGGCTTCCTTGTTGGACCTGATGATGCACTCCCTGAAAAAGATGCATAGAACTTGGTGTTTGAACGGTTTAAGGCGGTTAATGGCCTGAGTGTACGTCCTGTTACTGTAAGATACAAGTCTTCACTTCTTTCTGTTGTGAAAAGCCGGTGGATTCGTCCAGCTTATTTATATAAAACACTTCATGTGGCTACTATGGTGACTAAGGAGAGAGAGAGTGAGAGAGAAAGAGCAAGAGAGAGAGAGAGAGAGCCTGCTTCATCTGAAATAAAGTTTGACTTCTCTAAGTGAATATATATCACATTATACCTATTTTTCTGAAAGATAACAACAAAGATTGGATTAGACAGCTGGTAAGCACCTTAGGCAGTAAAGTTAATGAAACACACACTCTGAACTTCATGGGTAGTGCTCATAGGAGGTGTAAGCTTAACGGAAAAATTGGGAGTCCGGATTTTAAGTCTTCTATTGGCTATGCCTAGAGAATCTCTCTTCTCTGGGCCTCAGATCTTCTTCTGTAAAATGAGGGCTGTGGATGAGATTATTTCTGAGGCACCTGCCAGCTCTAACAATCTCTGATTAGGTCTTTCATGAAGTCATTGAATTATAATATTATTGCAAGAGATTTATGTTTTTCTACTCAATGTGATAGGTTACACTTTAGGGTGAGTTAAAAGAAATATAATGCCTGTACTAAAGAGCAGCTGGTTGTTCCTTTTGAAACCCCAAAGACGTCTTAGAATTGTTGAAGGTTTGTGTGTTCATCACTGTCAGAAGGGCGTATGTGAAAGAACAGCACCAGTAACTAAGGAGTTAGTTTCTCTCCCATATAACCTGCCACCCCTACCTCATGCTTTTATTCACCCTCCTAATTGCATTTACAGTAGCATCTTTGCAATGGTTACTGTTTAAAATCCATTCCCATGAACTTATAAGAATTACTTTGCAGTGCTAAATGATTATTAACAAAGGTGAATTATTTGTCAAGGGAAATTAAACACAAGCTAATAATCAAATAAGATATGCCATTGGTGTAAAGAATGTTGTTGAATATGCATTCAACCCTTCAAGTTCATTTACAGACAAGTTTCTTTTATGCTGTTATATTTTCCCCTGATTTTCAGACCATATTTGAGGGAATTAAAATAATTACAAGCACACACTTTTTTTTTTTAAAGGCTAAGGAAATACATTAGTTAACTTTCTTTAAGTTCTCTTACTTTTGGTGTTTGGGCTTAGCAAATTCACTTTATGAGAGAGATTCATGTCAATAGAGCGAAACACCTATGTCATGTGTGTTGGCAAACATCATTTTTTGAAAAATAAATTAATGCTATGTGAAAATAAAAGACTTTTAGAGACTCTAACCCATCTTATTTTACAAAGTATTTGAATAAGATAATTCTCAAATCCCTTTATAACAGGATCAATTATTATATTATAACCATACTTAAGAGAAGGATAATTATAGATGAATTGACATAAGGATTCTACCTTATAATCTTAAATATGGAAAGAGTATTAGGACTTCCTACTGTAGCCTTCCTCCTAGTGAAGTTCTTCAACATTATCTGACAGATGAAAACAGAATATAATATGGAAAATTTACCTCACATCAGGCTTAAGCTTCAAAGCTAAATTTTGTACTTACTATTGATATGATTTATGTAAGTCTCAGTTTCTTCATATGTAAAGTGGCCATAGTAATAACTACTGCAGTATATATTACTATGTCATTGTGAGAAATAACATTTAAATGAGATGCCTGCAGTACTTACTATGTATAAATTCATCAAATGATTGTTGCTTTTATATGGCCCTAATTATTTTCATAGCTCCACTGAGGTGGGCTTATTACTTATAGGAGGAACTGCTTCCACTGTTATTAACATAGTTCTCTTCATAAATTCTTCATCTTTATAAGAAATCAATCATTACTTTTGCCAAAGTTATTTTTCTTTGCTCTATGCTGTTTATATGAAATATAGGAACCATTTATATATTGATATGACATTCAGAAAATGAAGTACATTTGTGAAAATTAATGAACAAATTATACTATTATTCCATTTGATCAGTAAATATTTATTAACCACACAAGAAATGCTACACACTGGAGGCATAGCAATAAACTGCTCTTGTTCCCTTTGGTCTCGAATTTAAGTGATATGGCAGATGATTACATTTCTTACAATATTGATTTAAGAAAAAACTTATAAAGGATTTTCACTGAATCTTTTAGTGATTAAAATGTAATTTAAATAATTTTTGAAAAAATCATGAAGACACAGATTTCAGTAAGGATACTTCAAAAACCTACAGTCATTTCAAGATTACCTAATAAGTGTGAAAATAAGATTATTAGGATGGATATTTATTTCCTTTCCTGAAAGATATGTATATGGCAAAGTCTAAAACCATTTTCATGTGTAGGCCAGAGTGTCAGTTTCAAAAACACTAAAACTGTTTGCTCTAATTATCTCAGAATGGCTTGAAGAATGCTGAGTAATTTGAGCTTTCAAGCTACACACTCAAAAGTTATCTTCTTTTGTGACTTAGCCATCTCCAGGATCCCTCTTGTTGCATCCTGACAGCTATTCAATTTAGTTAACTGACTATATGACTTATGACTGTAAACATGGAGTGTCTTTCTGTGCTAGGCATTATGATGGGCATTAGAGATACAAACGTAAGTCCAACACCATTTCTTCCACAAATTAATTCCGAGCCCATTGAGGAAGTAATTCCACTTCCTTTATTAAAATACAGATCACCCACTGTCCCACCCAACCTTAAGTTCTCATGAGAGAAACCAAAATAACCTTGTTCCATAAAAAGATTTTCTATTATATCAGTTTCCCCACCAACTTTTTTATTAGTTTATTTTTTTATTTTACTTATTTATTTATTTATTTTTGCCCCTGTCCATATGCCATTAACACATTCACAAGGTAATTTATGGGAATGAACTTGCCATGGGGAAGGAGGACTCCTAAAAGGTTATTTTTTTCTCATAGTCGTTTCTATGTCATCAGAAAATAGGCATCAACTTTACCTTCACTTAACTGTTTTCTCCATCCACAAAGATCAAAGTATTGGATTTAATTTCAAGGGCCAGACTAAATAGTATTTCTCTTTCCTGTTTCTTGTCTATAGCTGCATTGCAAAGGTCCACAGTCCATGTGTGTGTCTCCCTTCTTTTATTCCCCTTTTTTATGCCCCAGTATTTCTAAGACACAAGGGAGTAGATTTTGGGTACTCTTACATACACACACACATATATACCCACAGAGAATGTAACAGAGATAGTGAGTACGTTAATTAGTTTGACTGTAGTAACCATTTCACTATATCAAAACATAATGTTGTATATTTTAAATATTTACAGTTTTAAAAGAAATGTGGCTAAAACTTGAGCACCTTTTTCTTTCTCATAATAGCCATTTGTTAATATAACAGCTCAACTGAATCACTTTGAAGCCCCTAGGACACATCAGGTATATTCAATATTGTTGTTATATATTAAGATAGGGGAAAGTTTTTGAAAATGTTACAGAGTCCTGAAATTTTTTTTCTGGTGAATATTTGGACATTTTGTGACTTCCTTAACCTTCAAAGAAAAGGAGTCATCTTCCAGAAAGCAGCCTGCCTTTCTTCTACAGGGTGACTCTCACAAAAGAGAGCACAGGGAGAGTAACGGGAAGGTTAAAATGGAATAAAATGGAAAAACAAAAAAAGGAGAGAATCAAAGGAAGAAAGGGATGAGTTCAAGGACTGAAAAAGCAAAAGGAAAGGGTAAAATAATTTGGTTTTATTAAACATATATACACTATCTTAGGTGTTTTACAAGGGTTATTTCTTCCAATCTCCATAGTTACCAGGCACACAGAAAAAGGAGCAGGGAAGGAAGGAAAATAGAACAGAATGATGGGAAGGGAAAGATGGGGGGGAGGGTGAAGAGAGAGAGAAAGATAGAAAGGGGAAATGGGTTGTGGGCTCCTAGCCTCCAGAGGGTGCTCTAATACACCCCCAAGATCAGAGGGCCTGTCAGAACCTCCTTGGTGGACAGTTCCCTGGAACCTTCTGGCTTTCTCCACCTCTCCCAGACCCCTTTTTCCGGCCTAGACAGTCTCTGTGGCAGAGAAGTAGTTCTGTTTGCCCATTTGTTTATTTAAATGTGGCCAATTTTGTTATAAAGCATTAGTGGTAGCAGAGGAGCCATCAATTTATATATAATTATGTATTTTTTTTGTCACTAGCAGGGTGGTTTTCCTTTACATATTTTGAATATTGCCAAAGGTTGACAATTTTGGTATATGTATTTTTTTATTTTATAGTAATATATGTTCATTGAAATACATTAGAAAAAACAGAAATTCAGAAAACAAACTTTAGAAAATACTTTTTGTTTCAGAGGACTAGATATAAAAACTTAATATTGCAGTGTCTGTTTTCCTAGTTTTCCAGTACTATTTTGGTTTCCTTGGTTTATACGTGAGTTATTTTAAAAATGCAGTTGTAATCATGTTGAGTTTGCATTTGAATAATTTAAATTTATATTAGGCTTTGTGAATGTATTTTAATTGCTGAGTAACAGTTAACTATCCTTTTGATATTTTGGCTTTTTTCCCCTTAAATTTTCTACTATTAAAAATAAAATAAACATCTTGGGGAATAAGTCTTTTTTGGATTTAAAATTATTTCCTTTGGATAGGACAGAATAAGTAAAATTACTATGTCAGATTTTTAAAAATAATTTAAGATGCTTGATGATGGGTATTTCTAAGTTTATTTTAATCATGGTTATATAAATTTGTACTGCCACAGGCTACTTTGTATGTCATCACATTCTTCATCTTTACTTTATGGATTTGTAAATAAGAGGTAGTCTAGTTTTTCTCCTGAATAGGGTTAAAACTCTGTTAGACTTTGAGTTAATAGGAGTCTCATGACTATATTGCTTTGTATCACCTTAAAATTACCTAATATGCAAAAAATCCAAATGTTTAAAATTGGCACATTAAGGAGTCAGCTATTTACATTGCCAAGACTTCAGTTTCTCTCTCAACACATACCCACACTGACCTGCTACCAGTTGTCAGATACTGTTTTCAGAAATGTCAACTCACTTAATCTTTACAGTGCCCCTTTGAGATGGGTATAGTAGTTATTCCAGTGTTACAGATAGGGAAATTGGGGCACAGGTGGTTTAAGTAATTTGCCCGAAGACATATAGCTCTTAAATAGCAGAGCCAAAATTTGAACCTAAGCAGGTTAGATTTGGAGTCTACACTCATTTCCAATGTAATTTTGGTACTCTTTCAAATAGCATGATTCTATGCTTAAGTGCCTTTAAGCTATGAGTCAATTTGCAAAAATGTCATTTACGCACACCTGAATTTGAATGTAAGGCACATTGATCAGAGGAGTCAGTTTTATTGTACAAGAATTTCTTTTGAGAGGAGTTTGATCCAAACATCATTTTTCATAGTATTCACACTATCATTTTCCACATGAGGTTATTAAATCATATGGACAGGAGGTGAGTTACTCAAGGTCATACATCAAGTTACACAGTCATGGCTACAACTAGGTCTCCTAGTTTCTAACTCAATGTTACTCTTTCTACGTCATGACCTCTAACTCTGAACTAGAAGTTTTGGAAATCAAGGTGAGAAAAGAGAAACTGACAAGTTTTATCTGCAAGAAGCTGGAAAAACAACACCCTCCTTTCAGGACTGTTGTAAAAATTAAGTGATATATCACATATCAAAACATTTAGCACAATACCTGGTATGTGGTAACTATAAAATACGTGGATTTCTTTCTATGTTATTAAACCACTTTACATATTGCTGAGAAGATGGAGATTGCTGATAGAGTCAACTGAATAGTGTTAAACACTTTGAAATTCACCTATCAGTAAATTGGATGTATTTTAACCTACCAATGCATTGTTGAAGTCTTCTAATGCTACAAAAGGCAGAATCTGGAAGTTTATATAATTCACACCAAAAACAAAAATCCTAGATGATACCTGACCCAGAAAGAGAAAATGAAAAATGAGCTAAGGAGTTAAACAGGTGCTGATGTCCCAAACAAGCAGGCTGCATGGACCTTTTGTCCCCTTTGACAATATATACTTACCACTTCTAGGTCTTTTACAGTTTTTATTTTTAATAGTAGAAAATTTGAGAGAAAAACCCTGAATATAAAAAATGAGGGTTAACTTTTATGACACCAATAAAGTATGTTCACAGAAAGGGAATACTGATTTGCAGAATTCAGGATCCTGAAAGACCTCAGACTTGAAGAAGTCTTTTGCCTTGTATGCAATTATGGGTGTCTAGGTAAAGTTTTAAATAAAATACATATGGTGAAATAATTCCCAGGATCTTTTGAATTACATTACCCCTGGACTCTTAGGGCATGTAATACTTTATAATTGTATCCTAATTGTAATATTCAGTTGAAAATTCTGTTTTTCTTCTCCATTTGCTCATCTAAACTGTAGGGATTTTAGGGGCAAGGGCCATATTATATTAATTTAGTATCATGCCTGGAAGATCCAGTAAATATAATTATGCCTATTGCACAGAAGGCAGTTAATAAATATTTGCTGATTGAATGAGTGAGTGATACAGGTGCTCATAAATGTTTACTGAATGTAGAAGTGAAAAAATAAATGGTGCCTATTTTGTTGTTTATTTGTCACTTTTCTTTAAAATTTGTCTTTGATAACTTAACCTCTCGTGTTATCAAACTTCCCAGACATCATGTTTTCTGAAATAAAGACTAGGCATTACTTAATGTGCTACCTTGATGTGGTGGTTAACTTTATGTGTCACCTTCACTGGGCCAGACGTTTGGTCAAATATTATTCTAGGTATATCTGAGAGATTGTTTCTGGATGAGATTAAATTGGTAGGCTGAATAAAGAAGATTGTCCTCCCTAATGATGTGGGTGAGCCTCATCCAACCAACTGAAGGCCTGAATAGAACAAAAAGCCTGAGTAAGAGGGAACTTCTCCTGCCTGCCTGCTTTGAGTTGATGCATTGACCTTTACTGACCTTTGGATTTGAAGTGAAACATTGGCTCTTTTTGGGTTTTGAGCCTGCTGGCTTTCGTACTGGAACTTATATCATCAGCTTTCCCAGTTCTCAGGCCTTTAGACTAGAATTGGAACTGCATGTTGGCTCTCTGGGGTCTCCAGCTTGCTGACTGCCGACCTTGGGACATAACCTCCATAATAATGGGAACCAATTCATATGTGTGTGGAGGGGGAGGGGGTGGGGGAGGTCAGATAGACTGATTATCTATCTATCTATCTATCTATCTATCTATCTATCTATCTATCTAT
>NC_045446.1:74776342-74892193 GCF_002776525.5 Piliocolobus tephrosceles | reverse complement strand
TATCTATCTATCTATCTATCTATCTATCTATCTATCTATCTATCTATCTTCTACTGGTTCTGTTTCTCTGGAGAACCCTGACTAATACAGCTAGTATCTGGGGTGAGATGCCTGGCTGTGTCATCGCTAATAAGCCGTTCTTGCCTAGTAAGGTACAGAGAAGCTAATAAATCATAAAAGCAGTCAGATCTCTATGCCATGGTGATCTTACTGATATTAAAATTGTTTCCTCATAAGGTTATAGATATATTTTATTATAAGTCACAGATTATACTTCCAGAGATACCATAGTAGAAAACATTTAAAACTAATGATTTTTCAGCTATATATATACATATATACAAACACACACATGAATGTACTTGTCAGATATATGAACACATTACATATTTCAGTGATTATAAAGAACATAATAATATTTTTCTATATAAATTTAAATGATAATGTCAGATAGAATAAGAATACTGTCCCAAATGATGGCTTCTGGAAATCTTATAAAGTAATATTTTTGAAACCTCCATTTTTGTGTGTGTATGTGTGTGTGTGCATAATTCCTAATATAAAATACATAATTTTGATGGGGTTTCATTGCATTATCTTTATTGAAGTTTTTTCCGAATTCCTGAAGTAGTTTAAATTATTTAATTTGATGAATGAGCACACTAAAAACAGTCATTATCTCTAAAATGCTGGTCCAGTGCACTGTAACTGCCTTAATATCAACATTATGGATTAAACCAGACAGGGATTAATGATATCACTGCATCATATGGCAAATAATGATACTATCATATTATCAAATAATAATTGATGATATTACATTTATAAGTTCTCAAATAAGATGGCAGCTTTATGTCAGTTGACTTATTATCTAAGGGTAGGAGACTTCGATTTTTCTCTTGGAGCCATGTCTCAAGTGTCCTCATTATGGTTTGGTGAAAATCTCCACTTGGAGAAATGTAGGTACACTTGTCCATTAATCAATTTCTAGTTCTCTCTTGAGCATATATATTGTGCTTAACATTATAGTGGGCACCTTAGGTTAGTACTCAAACATGGTAAAATAGTTTCTGCCTTGGGGACCTTTCAGTTTCGCTGGTGAGTTATGGCTAAGGAATGCACATGGAAAAAATCCTCACAGAGCAGATTGGACTCACCCTTTTTGGGTGATCACCACCTGCAGTGTTTTATTCTAAGGACGTTATATGAATTAATCTATACACTATTCAAAATAGATCCATTTAGGAAGTCATTAATTGCTATGTGACACTATCTCTTCGTCAGTACAACTAATATCATATGAGGGACCATACAGTAGTTTAAAAGCAGTCTCATACTTCAGTACGTTGGAAGGCCCTACTCCAGAATTTAATGAGAGGGCAAAAGAACCAATGATGTCTTTAGGTATAGAGAAGGATTTTTGAAGTTAGTCAAACTAAATCTGGGGTTTTTAAAACCTTGTACTATGTCAGAAAGGAAAAAATAATTTGGTTTTCTATTCAAATCTACAATTGATCTCTATGGTCCAACACTTCTTAAGAAGTGTTGAAAGTAGTAGTGTGGCATTGAAGGTATGCCTTCCCCTTGGATAGAAGGGAGAAGGGAGAAAGGAGGGAGGAAGAGGGGGAGAGAATGTTAGATTATATATCCTATTCTACCCTCTGTACCAAGCAGAGATACTCTGAGTGTGCTCTTGGGCAGGCAAACATAGATATAAGAAGCAAGTCCTGGGGGTAGAGTTTGGCATCGTGACTGAACCATTAGCCCTGTGACTTTGGGGAAGCCCCTTCACTTCTCTGAGCTCTAGTTTCTTCATCTATATGACAGAGATAAGATATATTTAATGTGTTTGTTATACCAACAAAACAAGAAAGTAACTAATACAATGTCTCACATGTAGTAGTCATTAAATACCTATTAGTTTTCTTTCTCTTACTCTCTCAGATGTAGTCCTTCTCTTTTCACTTCTATTTGCATTAACATAGTATGAAATAACCTAGAGAGAAGCTTTTTCATGTTCATACCCAAAACTCACAAGTGAGAAAGAAAAGAGTTAACTGTGTAAACCAGATCATATATTAACTATATTCAATCTTCCTTCGCTGAGTATTCACCAAGTACCACCACTTTGCTAGATAAAGTTTCATTTATCATCTCTAGCATATTATTAATATATCCTATTTTCTCCTATTTGAAGTAGTTGGCATAACCTTTCCCATCCCCACTATCTCACTTCAGAGTCTGCTAGAGAATGCTCCCTACCCTCAAAGCAGCTTCCATGTGAGCACAGATTCAGTAATGTGTGTGTTATTATGGCTTTTGTTACCAGACGTATTGGTGCCTGACGATATTCAACTAGATAATTTTTTTCCTAACATCTGCTGCCTGAGAAAATTTTGTTTTAAATATTAGTAAACTTTATTTTCTTTATTTAAAAGGCCAGATGACCATCCAAAAGAAATGTTCCTTGGTAGTCTGCAGGCCTGCCTAATTCCTAAACGCACCCTTTATGAGTTTTGTAAAATGAGACATTTTCTTTCTGTACTTGTGCATTGCCCTTTTCTGGAACTATTTCCCCAGCAATTGCTATGGTTTGTCTCTCAAGCCAGAGGAAAGAAAAGGGTTTTATAATAAAAATGCTGACAGGTTCTTAGCTACAGCAGTATGAGTGGGGATGCTATGATCTTATTTATTGTAGAAACCGGATGCCTGTTTTGGCTAAAGGGAGAACAAGCATCTTCTAGAGCTCTGGGGTTTTAAATTTTTATCTTGAAAAGTTTGCAAAGAAAAAACAGTGTAGCTGTAGGTAAATAGGAAACCCAGAATATGCAAATTGCACCTTTGTTCTTCTAATAGAAGTACTAAATTGAATTTCAAAAAGGTTCTTAGATGAAAGTGGTCATAAGGTTTAAGAGACTAAAAATGGGGATTGTGTATTTGCTTGCTGTGTACAGAACTTATCTCTTTATAATGATTATATCTGGCAATTTAGAAAGTACTCTCAATCTTGATCTTATTCATATTTTAAAATAATGTTTATTGTTATTATATAGAAAGCCTTTGTAAACTAGTTATCTTTTATCCCGCAATAAAACATCTCTGTGAGGTAGATATTTTTATAGACAAGAACACTAAGTCACCTTAAGGTGAAAATTCTCTTTACTAGGAAGGTTCAAGCATCAGGCCGAAGACCATTTCTCCATAATATTGTTCAGATGATCAAAGAACTATTTGGGGGCTAGACTAGATGGCCCCAAATTAAAGTTCCTTTCATGTTAATGCTTAAATTTGGCTATGCCTTGCCCAAAGTGACCAAGCCCAAAGTCATGGCACTTGGGTTTAAGCCCAGGTTTCTGACTCTGAGTCCAGGGGAAGTCTCTATTTTTCTTATTTGTCCCTCTTTGAGCATTTTTCAGGGACTGACCCTGCTTCCAAAGCATTAAACCAATGTGTTTCTGGGATGCTACCAGGAGCAAAGGGAGAAGCTGGTGCTTGCCCCACGATTTTCATTTATATATTTGTATGATCAAAATGAGTCCATGTTACCTAGTCGAATCTTGAAAGCCAGAGTATACATAGTACAGAGGGCTCAGCTAATGCATACTCTCAGGTAAAATTCCATCTGTGCAATGAAGACTGACAAATATTTCAGATAACAAGGGCAGAAGTAGAGCTGAATGACTTCAGGATATTGGTCTCTTCTTTCCTCTGGCTTCTAACCTCTTTCATCCAGCTCCTAGCTTGGGAATACAGCCTGTTGTACTCTTATAATGGATAAGAGTATGTAATTAGGCCAGCTGAAGTCACCTCTGGCTTTCTCTTTTATTCTTTTACTTTCCACTTCAGAAGTCCAGGACCTGGATATTACCTTGATACTTCCAGTTAAATCAGTTTCATGTACACCTCCATTATCAGTTATTTACACTTTTAGTGTCAAGCCAGGAAACTCAGCAAGAATGTGCATGTGCCCAAAACCCTGCTACTTCTACAGAGGAGATTTGTGGAGTCAAATATATCTGAATGAAAAAAAAATATCTGAATGAAAAAGATAGTTTAGGTGGTAAATGTTCTGGGTTCTGGGGAGACAGATAAAAATCACTTGTAGATTTGATCTCAGATTAAACAGAATTCTACTAATATTCAAACTCTAGGTGTTTGCTTGTGGAGCTGTATTTGCTAGGCCTGGACAATTTTTGGATGTTGCCAGACCCTTATTCATGTTTTTTGCTCCATTCTTTGGACTCAGGAAGATAACTTTTAAATTTTTTCTGACCAGAAAGGATAGTCTGAAATGTATTATTTTTCACTATCACAGCTAGGTGTTCTGCAATTTTGAATAAGCATTTGGCATTGGTGTAAATATAAAGTTAAATATAACTTTACAGAAGAGGTCTATCTGGAAAACTCTAGACTTCCTTTACAGTTGTTAGATTAACTTTTTGTCTTCACATTTAATTGACAGTGTTTTACTTTACTTAGTTTCTCTCTGAAGCAGTTTTGGAAAACTGTATAGCAACTTCAATGCCAGTGTAATGAAATTTGTAGCAAAGTAAGAGATAATGAATAGACTTAAATAGATTTATAGAAGTCCCTCCCTCCCTCCCTCCTTTCCTTCCTTTCTTCTTTCCTTCCTTCCTTCCTTTCTCTTTCTTTCCTCCTGTCTCTGTTTTCTTGTTTATTTGCTCATTTTACTAGTTACAAGTCAAGATTACTTTCTTGCTTTCTGTCTGGAGAAGCCGGTTTTCCAAAGTAAGTTTCATCAGTACCAGGGTATTAATGTTCAGGACCTGATGTTGTATTTCACAGATGATGGTTTTGAAGATCCTTATTACCTATCACAGACTCAGTTCCATTTCATCTAATTCTGTGTTGAATTGTGTTGAATCAAAATGTTTCAATGTATCACTCAGAAAATATTAATGAGATCATTTATACAGTATGTCTAAAGTTGCTTAGTTTCAAATGAGTAATCCTGACTTACTGAACAGTTTGAAATCTTTCCTTGTATATAATCTGGCTGCTCAGAGCCCCCAAGGCACTCTCTGTATAGTTGTTTTTGGCTCTGAATTGTGTTGGCACCTTGTGCTATTATTTAATCGTTGCATATAAATATTCTACTTATTGCCAACAAGAACATTCATGTGTTTAGCAAATACAGTATTGATCCTTTTCTACACTTGCCTACTGCCTTATAATGGTATGGACTTTATCCAAGGAGGGAGGCCATCAAGGAAATATTAATAGTATTCCTTCAGGACTCAATTTGTATCATCTCCTCATGGAAGATCTCCCTGGACTTTGTATCATCTCTGCTCACGTGGTGTCATGGACTTCTTTCCTTCACGTTGAACTCAATTGTCACAAGGCTGCAAATAGCATGAGGTGTCAGAGTCTGGGACGTAACATCCAGACCACCTAGCTACTGCTATAGTGCTTACAACATAAGCTCAATTTATTATGTTTGTTGAATGAGTGCTTTATATGATCTATTGTTTAATTATTTAGGCAATTGAGACCTAGTGTTAATTTCAAAGAAGGACCTGTTGAATAATGACATCCATCATACTTCATTCTTAGGATATTTTTATCTGCATATAATTTCTACTGAACTCCGTGACAGCAGAAGGAAAATGAAGTATATGATAAATATATATTGAATGAACAAATAAATGAATCCCTTGGTCACCAAGACTGAGACCTAGAAGTTGGTTGATAAGTACTTGGTGAGGAATGAATGGATGCATGAAGGTCTGTAAACATAATTCCCATAGTAGCCTTTATTTTTTGAGTTAATTTAAATCCATCTTAAAACAATCGATAGTTTTGTACCAGCTGGAAAGGATATGTTTTGCTTTTATTGCTTATAAAATAAGCAACTTTTGTCTCTCCGACTTAGAATCCATGTATGGTCCAATGTCTTCAATAGAATTGAATGATTTGCAATAGAACTGGTAAGAAGGGTTGGTCCTGTATTTTGTAGGATGAGGCCTGGTTCCAGTGCTGCCACAGGAACCTGTCAGCCATGGTGCTCTGGTCTTCTGGCTTTGTTAGACATGTAGGCATGAACTGGTCTAGGGAAAGGAGAACTCTGGAAAATTCCCCTATGTGTAGGCGGCTTCTCAGTACCATTGTCTTCTCCATCCCAACTATACTAGAATTCCCAGTCCCTGTGTAAGCCTTTCTGAAGTAAGTCATTTATTTTCCATTTGTTAGTTAAACTACTTTGAATGATTTATTCCCTTTAAAAAATCATTCTGGCCAACTAGGCAGAACTGCTAAAGACTGTTGCTAAGAGCAACCAGCTAAAAAGTTCGTTCTTAAATTAACTAGCAAGCCACCTCAAATCCTTTTCTAGAAATGAGTGCGTGCACATGTGTGCAGGCTCATGTGCCTACTTAAATTTAAAATATATATATACACATATATAATATATATATGAATTAACTACTTACTACCTGTAGATTCAACTTAAACCAGAGTTCCTGTCTAGAAGAACAAATCAAGAAGTGGGAAATGACAATGCTTTGTGAAAGTAACACAATTAACGAATTAATTACTTAGGAAAATCTCTGGTCAATAATGATTAAGCCATTTGAATAGCAAAATTATTCATATTTTCATATTTTTAAGCCATTATATTGTTGTGAATTTGAGGCTACATGTAGAAAATCTAGGTTGTGTACTCCATGAGGGACAGGGCTATCTCTTATTTATGTATCACTTTACCTCTAATTTTCAGTATGATACCTCACACATAATAGGTGCTTATTAATATTTGTTGTATACATGAAGGAATGACTGTCTAGATGGTAGTCCCATTTTACTAATGAGAAATTAGAGGCCCAGAGTAATAAATAATATTCCATAGGTTTATAGAGCTAAATGGGCTAAACTGCTCTTCAAACTCAAGTCTGCCAAACTCTGAAAACTGTACTCTGAAGTGAAATGTTGTTTCTTCTTTTAAATACTTTACAGAAGAGCTGGGCGCGGTGGCTCACGCCTGTAATCCCAGCTCTCAGGGAGGCAGAGGCGGGAGGATAGCTTGAGCCCAGGAGTTCGAGACCTGCCTGGGTAATACAGCGAGACCCCGTTCTCCACAAAAAGGAAAAAAAAAAAAGACAAAAAATAAATAAATACTTTACAGAAGAACAAAACTTTGCAGAACTCAGATTTAGACTCCTAATAATTTAAGAATCAGCATCTGTGAACATAGAGTATCCTAGAGGTAGGGGTGTGAGTTTGCAAATTCAACATAACTGGATTAAAAACTCCTACCATTTATTAGCAGTAGGGACGTGGGAAAGATACTTAAGCTTCCTGAAGACTTGTATTCAAGTGCAAAATGAAAACACTAGTGGCGTGTTCAAACACGTATTGTAAGAATTAAATGAGATTATAAATTAAATATACAGGCAGTTAATATGATATATGCTAAGAAGTACTGGCTGCTATTTTTACTGTTTTTTTTTTTTTTTGAGACGGAGTCTTGCTGTGTCTCCTGGGCTGGAGTGCAGTGGCTGGATCTCAGCTCACTGCAAGCTCCGCCTCCCGGGTTTTAGGCCATTCTCCTGCCTCAGCCTCTGGAGTAGCTGGGACTACAGGCGCCCGCCACCTCGCCTGGCTAGTTTTTTGTATTTTTAGTAGAGACGGGGTTTCACCGTGTTAGCCAGGATGGTCTCGATCTCCTGACCTCATGATCCGCCCGTCTCGGCCTCCCAAAGTGCTGGGATTACAGGCTTGAGCCACCGCGCCCGGCCATTTTACTGTTATTTAAAGCAGAGGAAGAAACAATATAGTCATGTGCTATTCCAGGGAATGTATTATCCTAAAATATATATATAAATACACAGACACACACACATACACACACACACACATACACACACACACACACACATATGTACATGCATATATATATCTCATCACTACATACTTTTAGCATTATTTTCTGAGCTAAGAAGCACTACAAATATTATCCAGGAGCTCTTATGGGCATTTCTAGTCTAAAAAATGTATTTTTAATTTTCTTATTTAACACTTTCACTGAGAATATCTTCAAAATTGAAGATTTGGCTAGTTGGCTTATGTTAATTGTTATCAAATTTACCTACCAAAATTTGTTTTTTCTCTTAACTCAAGCTCTTGAGACCCAAGTAACTAATCATGTGTTAATGTTTTGAGAAAACTATAGTGTAGTGTGGGGCATTTTGTGGAATTGAGCTTTATTTGTTTACCTCATAGAGGGAGCATTTGTGGTGGGCAACTGTGTGATCCTTGCAAACATGAATGGTAAATATTTGTTTTTGTCATTTGTTGAATCACTTTTTTTCAGCATCCACTGCTTATCTTGGTAGAAATCATCATCTTCAGTATCCTATGGCTTTGTTCAAATCTAATCTGAGGAAAGAAAAGTTGATCATTTAGAGCAAGTCAGGGTCTCAGGGTTTTCTTCAGAGAAATTTAGTAAACCCTACTACAGTAGACACAATGGAAACCACGATTCATGTGTACGGTAGCACCTAACAGTCTTCCTTGTAAAGATAGCACATTCATTTTTTTAAAAGAAGGATGACTCAATTAATCTAAGCATAAGAACACTTCATTCATCTTGCATAATAAGGAGAGTGTGGGTTCTGCTTAAGCATATTTTTCTCTCTAATAAGGTAAACCCGTTTTAAGTGTATAAAACATTTTTTATTTTTACGAATTTTTGGTGAAACTTTTTAGAGGTGTGAACTCCCGTTTCAATAATACTATAAGGACCAAATGACATCAGGCAAGAAAGCTCTGTTGGAAAAATTTGATTCTCTCCATACATAATTATTAATTCATTTACTTTTTTATCTCAATAAGTAATTATTAATTCATTTGCTTTTTAACAAGTATTTATAGATCTTTGCATATGCCAGACACTGTGTGAGGTTCTGAGAAGGCAATGATGAAGATAACAGATGTAGTCCCTCCTTCATGGAGTTTATAGTATAGTGGAAGAGATGGAAGACTTAAATACGTATACAATAACATCTACAAAGAAGGGAAAGACATGATAGGAGATCATATATAATAAGGCCTGATTTAAACTGTGAGGTCATTAAAGGTTTCAATGCAGAAGTAATGCTTGTAAAGGATGAGTTAGAATTAGAAAGGTTACAAAGAATGTCTGAAGGTGTTAGGATGAGAAGTGCTTTGAGACAGAGCAAAAGGAAATATTTGAGAGGATAATCAAGGCTTAGTGACTGATTAATGGGTAAGGAAGGTGAAAACAAGAGAAGAATCAAAAGACATTTTACATTTTAAGCCCAGAGTTCTGAAAGAATTATGTTCTGTCAACAGAACTAGGGAAATTAGAAGTAAGTAAGGAATTTGATTTTATGTCCATTTGCACAGTAAGTTTGGGGTGATAGTGAACCATTCACATGGTTGATGAACCCGCCCAGCTGAAATACAGCACTAAGGAAATTAGAGTGAAGCTGTAGCTACAGATTTGAGAGTCAACCACTGTCACTGCTGTCAGAATGCAGAACATGTAGCCAGAACCAGAAGGTCAAAAATCCCGACTTTGAGAGGTGCAGGGTAAAAGGAGTATAGCAAAGAAGACCAAGAGGTTTAGTACTACAGGAATAAAGCAAGGCAAGTATCCCAAGAATTGGGGAGCTAATGTTATTGACGATTTATTTATTCATTCATTTAGCAAATAGATGTATTCAATACTAGCACAATTTTGTGCTAGGCCTGTGGAAATGAACAAAGCAGATATACGGCCCAGTAGAGGAGAGTAATTACTGAGAAAAACATGGGATTTGGTAATTCCATTAGAGTTTATAGGATGAAAGCAAATTGTGGATGGTTCAGGGGAGATAAAAAGGAGGAAACATAGAGACCATAGCTGAATATGACTTGAGAAAATCTTTAGAGAAATGAAGAAGAAAAATAAGGTGTGATCTGGATAGATCTGTGAAGGCAAATGAAGACATTGTTTGGGGCTTTAAGTAGAGCCACAGAAAGAAGACAATGAGAACACTGCAAGTTGGCCTTGAAAGAAGCTGCCAAATATTAGGAATTATAAAACTTGGATATCAGAATCAGTTCTGCTGTGAGTACATCTTTTCTATTTTCAGGGCCTCAGTTTACTTTTCAGTAAAAAGAAAAATAAAATGTGCCTAGGTTGGGGGAGCTCAAACACTTCCAAATTCCCTTTCAATTGTAACATTCTGAAAGTCTGAAAGTCTAGGGTATTGGCTTAAGGTCACAAGTCCCACAAGAAGCGTCCAGGGTGAGAATGGGAGTACAGGATCTATCATGCATTCAATATCTATTTTGAGCTAGGGAATATGCTACATGCATGTTCCCTCAAAATAATTCCTAGAAGTAAAGGAAAACTTGAACGAAGAAAGGCAGAGGTACGTACACTACCGTGTCATAGTTCTCATGTTAAAGAATAGAAGTCTGAGATTATAGGGATTAAGTGATGTATCCAAAGTCACCAGCCAATGCATAGAAGAGCTGAGATTCAAATTCAGGTAGACATGAAAATGAGAAGAAATAGTCTTCTCTCTTGCTGAAATTGTGCAACTTTAAGATACCAGGAAAAAAAAAAATGTATTGCAAGTAAGAGAAATGGCTTGAGAACAGGTGCCTGTGAACAGGAGAAAAAGTCTAGGTCAACTGTGATTGGGAGTGGATCCAAGAGGAAGACAGGATGGTCTCATTGATGTGGCTATGCCTAGACCTACAGTGTTCACCCAGCCCTGTGACTGGTCTTGTCTATGGCTTTCTGTTCTACATCCTGAAAGCCAGAATGGAAAACAGAGACTGGAGACAATCCAGGATCAAGTGCTGGTACATACGTCTTGGTGGAAGTTTAAGTGGGAGACTGGGGAATGATAGCAGGATGTCCTTCAGTGGCTGTCTGCAAGCTCAAAGTTGGGCAAGAAGTCACAGTAGCCAGAAACCAACTGATAGTGAGGATGTCTTTGCCTTTCCTTGTTCAAGTTACGTTGTGTGTCTTCTATAATAATTAAAAGTGCAAACAAATGGTGGAGGATGTTAAAATAAGACAGACCAAGCTTGAAATCCAGACAACACTCCTACTCACTGAGTGATTTTAAGCAAGCCATCAAACTTCTCTCTTGGTTTTCTCCTCTGGAATGTAGGGCTATTTAGGCCAATCTTCCAAATATTATCTGAAATGAAGGAATAATGTAGCTTTTTAAATATAACATTACCAAACCATGCCATTCTTGATGTTATGTTTGAATAAGATCTGATTTTGTAGAAATTGTTATTTCCTTGATATTTTGGTTAGCTATAATTGATCAGTTATTTTCTCACAGAATAACTTTATTCTCCAACTTCAAAATCTTATCTTATAAAAAGGCTTCTCAAAATGTCTCAATACACATTCATTTTTACATGCCCGTGAAACTGAAGACTACTTTTGTTGCTTGCTATTTTTGCTCATTTGTTGTTTTTGCACTTAGCGTTCATTTATGTATTCTGAGGTTGGCTGCACTGGACACTCCTATTTGATTTCAGTGTACTCCAAATTATCTTGAGTAATTATTTTCTCTTGATGTTATAATTTATGAAATAAATATTATTGTTTTATACTATACAAATAATGTCTTTAATGAACATTGTAAGGTTTCAACCAAGTTCTTCTTGCTGGGTTAGGAATTAATAGCAAAGAAAGTAAAGGAGGTCGGGCGCGGTGGTTCACGCCTGTAATCCCAGCACTTTGGGAGGCCGAGACGGGCGGATCACGAGGTCAAGAGATCCAGACCATCCTGGCTAACACGGTGAAACCCCGTCTCTACTAAAAATACAAAAAAAAAAAAAAATTAGCCGGTCGTGGTGGCGGGGCCTGTAATCCCAGCTACAGGGGAGGCTGAGGCAGGAGAATGGCGTGAACCCCGGGGGGCAGAGCTTGCAATGAGCCGAGATCGTGCCACTGCACTCCAGTCTGGGCAACAGAGTGAGACTCTCTCAAAAAAAAAAAAAAAAGAAAAGAAAGGAAGAAAAGTAGCATTTATTATCTACCTATTATATATAAGAGCTAACCTAAGTTTTTAACAAAACATATATATGTAATGCTCATATTGGCATATTAGGTAGTTATTAGCCCATTACACAGATGAAGAAATAGTCTCAGATGAGTTTATTTTCTTCATGTCATACTGCTAGGAATTGGTACAGCCCACATTTGACCCAAAGTTGTTGAGACTCAAGGTCATGCACTTCCCCAAACATAGCCTGTTTACTGCTTTCATGAGTGCATGAGATTTGCCTTCTTGAATTCTGGAGGCTATCCCATATGAAGCTCTTTTTCCAATTATCTCAAAACAAAAAGAGGTAGAAAAGAGTCCTTTAGAGTTGCATATACCAAACAAGAAAGAAAGCAGAGTCAGTACGCAGCCTATTAGGAAAAGGAGGGCGATGAAGATAGTCAGAATGGAAGAGTTAGAAAGCAAGTTTTTTGAGTACTTTCCCTATACCAGATTCTAAGCAAGACATCAGAGCTCTAGGTTAGGGCCAAATCAGGTGAGAATTCTTTTAGAATATTGGCATAAGAACTCCAACAGTCATTTCTTACTTTGCTTGAATTAGTCTAGGATTAGTCACTCTTCAACGCTTTTTGTTGACAGAATACTCTTCCCCTTACCATACAGCTCATCCTGTTGTTGGACAAGTCTGAGGGCTTATTTAGAAGGGCTTTATTTTATTAATAATAGTTAAATTAAAGCCAACAGTTATTATATTTTGTCTGGGCATCAGACACTTTAATTACATTATTTCTAATCTTTACCCTAGCTCTTCAAGTTAAGTAAATTTCTGTACCACAAATATTTGGAGAAAATCAGGGGCATACCCAAATGCTTACAGTTAGTAAGAATCAAATCTGGGTCTCTTTGACTCTTCCTTATACAAAGCTGCCTGACTACAAATTCTATCTATTTGTACTTTTGTAAGAAGAAAGCCAGAATATAAAAGTGTAGCTGAGGTCTGAAGAGACTTGGGGATTTTGAATACTGGGCAAAGACATGGGAAGGAAATGGAGCTTGAGAGTGGGGCACAGAGGGTAGTGACAAGCAAGTAGACAATTGTAGTGGATCACTGACTTTGGGATTTTATTCACTTGGAATTTTATTCACCAGAAGATGACTGAAAAGTCTGAGTTTTAAAAATAGCAATGCAGGAAAGATTGATGACTATTTCATACTATACATATGAAGAGATGAAATTTTATTTTTAACATTTGAATAACAACATATTTTCAGAACTGCCTAAAATGTCCTATAAGAATTCAACAGTGATGAATTGTGGCAGGAAAAAAAAAAAAAAAACAGGATATTCACTTGACCTTTTATAAATTAACTGTGTCTTCATCTTTAAAGCAATGTATATGTAAAAGGCTTCTTATATATGTCATTAATTTCAGGTATCTTATTTCTTAGAAGAACGTTTAATTTTTTCAGATACACATCTTTGGATATATGCTATAAAAGAACAATTAAACTTAGAATGAAGTGTATGCACTTATTACATATGAGAAAGTAGACTTTGAAGTAAATTAGATTTTATAAATTGTATATTTTACAATTACTTATACCAAAAACGTCAATTATATTTTGTCATTTAAATCATAGACATTCGAATTTTGTTCTGCCACTTATTTCTGCTTAGCAATTGGACAAAAAGATTAATCTTTCTGGACCTTAGTTTCTTCATTTGTTGACTCAATTTAATATCTCTTGTATTGTGCTGTTGTAAGAATGAAATGAAATAATACTTGTAAAGTACCTAGCTCAATGTTGACAGGCAGTCTGAAATCAGAAACAGAGAAAGTGAGATAATTTTTTATGTGAAAGACCAACATTATGAATTTAAAAGTTCAGATCAGATGGCTGTATCTCACTATTTTGCTTTCTGCCTTCATACTGCCTTTATATCATCTATTTAGTGACTTAACAGAAAAGGCCCTATCCAAGAACTATTGTGTAGTTTTTGTTAAGCAGGTCAAATCCCCAGGCACATTTAGAATAATTAAGAATTTCAAGTGAAATATGCTTAATGTTATACTGATGCATTCTTCTTTGATGATAGACATTAAATAAAATATCTAATTGAACTGAATAATTGAATTTTAAAAGCAATTTGGTGATAGAAATTAGCTGAACAAATTATCTGTGTTTTTATCAAAAGATGTCATGACTAAACACGTTACTTTTTATTGTGGAAAACAAATATACCTTGTGCTTTTGAATGATGCTAGGTCCATCCAACGTAATCGATGTGTGCTTGATTATTATGTACTTATTATCATGAAAATACTTTGAAAAGAAAAACTGTGAAAACCTGTCAGTGGTATACATTTTTGAGCCAGTGTTTGTGCTTGAATATTCACTCTTCTTCAGAAATGATTTTGGAAAAATAAAGGCTCAAAGCTTTGGTTCTTTAACTGTTAAATAGAGATAATGATAGTACCAACTCATGGGATTGTTGTGATAATTAAGTGAGATAATACATGGAAAGGGTCTGGTACACTTCATGGCTCAGTGTGTAAGCATTAGAAATGTATTTCAAATCTATATAATTGCATTGGAAAGACTATGTGAAGACAATTTTATTGTGTGTTTTTCTTAAAAATATTAGTTTTTGAAAAGTCACTATTACCTGATTGTGTTTCATGAATCTGAATAATTATAGGTGAATTTGATTAAAACCAAGTTCTCCTGAATTAAGTTGTTTTGTATTCAAGATGTGTGTACCCTTAGGAAGAGATTGGGACACTAATTAGGCTAGGATGAATAGGTTTATGCCATAAGATGTTGGCTTGTCGTATTAGATTCTTTGTGATTATACTGCCTCAGGGAATCTAGCTGTAGTCACACAATCACGAAAACAGTACTGTCTTTCTTTTCCGGCAATAGTTCCTTAAGATTTTTGAAACAAAACCTTAGCAACCGTTTCAGTTTCTTGTGTTTTCCTTGCTGTTCCTGTGATGCTTTTGTTTGCCCTATAAACACAGGCAGGGGAAGAAATAATTTTTCTCTCTCCAGATATCCAAGGTAAACATTTGGAAGTTACTGTTAACTCCTCTATTTCCCTTAGCCCCAAAGTCTACTGAGGTACCTAGTTCTCCTGAGTCAATCTCTTTAATATTTTTGAACCCTTTAATGTGGGCAAGTTATTTAACATTTTAAGCCTCAGTTCCTTATATGTAAAATTGTTTTAATAATAATGCCCATGCCACTTAGAAATTTTGAGGATTAAGGTAACGTTTACAGATTTACTTACCAATGTGACATTTGGTAAGAGGTCTCAAATTTAGGCTCCTTAACATTCTTGCTCACTTCTTCCTCCATATGTATCCTTCACATTATTTCTCCATATATATCTTTGAGATTATTTCCTCCTTAATATTATTTCTCACTTCCTCCTCAGTATGTCTACATGGTAGACATAAGAAACTGACTGTTTGCCTAACAAGTGACACTCTCTCTTGTTTTCGCTTCCTTGACTGTGTTCACTGTTTTTTTTCTCTTGCTTTTGCTTCCTTGACTTTGTGTTCACTTTTTTTTTTTCTGCGTGGTTTGTCACCACTCACCTCCTTGCTCCTCAACTTCTTGCTTCCATGGCATATACTGCTCACCTTTCAGACTTAGCTGAAGGGGAATTTCTGGTTGGAAGATCCTCTAAACACCAATCGGCAGGAAAGTCAAGGTCAAGAAACTACATTCTGGAGTTTTACTGCCTTAATTGAAATCCTTACTCGATGTGTGATCTTGGGCAAAATACTCAACTTCTCTAAGCCTCAATTTTATCCATAGATTTGGGTAACTAATAGGGCATATTTAATGAGGTATATGAAAATTAAATTAGACAACATACATAAGTGCTTAGCACAGTGCATTGCAAGTAGTAAGGGATCAAAACTATGATTCAGTAATTATAATAAGTAGCATAGAGTTCATTGTTCTGACAGAGCACACATTGCCCTATGTTGTCTTGCGTATTTCCATGTCTTTTTACCTACCAGACCATTTATTCCTCTCAGACCTTCTACGTATTCATTTTTGTTTTGTTCTACTCATTCACTTTTGTTTTCTCTCCATATTACTTTGGAATTAGCCCATGAAAGACAATTGTTACATGTTCATTGAAGGAAAAATGGGTGAATATTTCCATTGGTAGTGGTCTTACTTGAAAACTGGTAGGATTTTCTTTTTCCATTTTTAGCAGTATTTATGGAGCAGACAGCCTATAGGGAAAAGCATTCCATTTCAGGAAACAGCACCCACTAAGTTACAATCTCCTTAAGGATAAGGTCAGTCTTGTATGAGTCTCTGTACCTCCAAAACACCTACATGTAGTACTCAGTATATGTTAATGATTAAGTAATAATATATGTGTTGATCTCTCTTAATAAATGGTAAGTAAATTTTAAGCAGATATGTATTCTTTCTGTTCATTAGTACTAATCACATAATATGTGTGTAATAAATTTTAAGTACTTTGTTGTAATTATAGCCCAATTTATAAAGATTATATTTAAAATGCTATTACAAAACCATGCCATGCAAAATGTTCAAATCTCATTCCATGCTTTCTGACAAGGCTATTATAATTTTCTACATTACCAGCTATTTTAGTAACTTTATTTCTTTTAGTGATGACTTCAGTTCTGTCTGTAGTTTTTAAAAAGTGCATGCTACATTTAATTTGGGGGCCATGTGTTAAATGCTTTTAATGTGGTATTCCCAAAGTTGAGTGTTTAGGATTATTATGATTCAAATATGCTTCCAATGTTGTGTTTGCTGTTACATAAGCCACACAAAGCAATGCAAGTTGAACAGAGTAGTTTGAAGCTAAAAAGGTCAAGGATTAAATCTCACCTCTGCCAGCAGTGCATCTTGGACATGTTGCTTAACCTCTATGAATTCACTTTTCGCTGCTGTAATATGAGCCTGATAAAGCCTAGGCCTATTCTGCAGAACTGTGCAAAGGGCACTAGTAGATGTATTATGCTTGGAACACAATAGCAGCTTTGCACAGATGGCTATTGTGATTTTAAGCAAAGCAGGGGGGACCATTTTACCGAAGCACAGCTTTTTTTTTTTTTTTTTTTTAATCTTATAGAAGCTTTGACCATTAAAAAGAAATTCATTCGTAGGCATCAATGCACTAGAAGGTGCCACAAAGCCCAGAAGCAATGAGGTGTACAATTTAGCCATTTTCTACATGTTAACTGTTAATAGATTGCATACAGAAGACAATTTGGACTATGCAAAATGTTCTTGGAAACCATTCCTAACTTAACAATAGCTAAATCCATCTGCTCTCCTGGAGTTTCATTTGTATCACCCCCACTCTGTATTATAAACCCGTATTTAGACTTAACTGATTCTGGATTAATATCTAATTTGTTGTCTAAAAATAGAAAAAGAAGAGGATCTGATAAGGAGATCAAAATCAGGTTACATGACCATGGATATTCACTCTTTTTTAAATTTTTTTTATTTTTTGTCTCATCCAAAGGTTTTAGAGGAAAGATTTTTGAAATTATGGCATATTCTCTGATAAAACAAAGTAGGCCAGTAAAAAAGTTTGTAGGATTCATGTCATAGGTTGACAGAGAGAAGAAATAAGGCTAATAGGCTAGTATTGTCACTCTATTACTATGCCTTAGTTTACCAATCAAAAAAGAAAAAAATTACCTACATCAGAATAATGAGGATATTATATGAATTCAATGAGATGAGTAAGGTGGAAATGCTTAGGAAATAAAAAGATTGTATGTTTACAATGTAGTTTTCTTACAAGTATTAGTTGCAAAGCTGTATTCTCAAATTACTAAGATTGTAAAACTGATTCATTCAAGTGCTCACATGAACATTTTCTTTTACATATGCAATGTTGTGTTTCCATGGTGTTTTGTGTTCTCCCATCGTAACATAACAACAGCTCTCTTAAGGAGAATAATTTTCTTGATGAGAAGACCCAGTGGCTGGGTGACCTCAGTCTTAAGAACCAGATCAAGGCTTCCTTCCCTTCTCTACCTGCTAATTTTCTTCCTTTCTTTCTGCAATACTTTTTTGGCTCCTAGATGTTATAGGCAATGTGACAAGTATTAATAACATGCTGCAGAGATGAATAAGGGATCGTGTTCTCTTAGTAGGCCTGTGGTCTATTTGAAACTTCTACTTAAAGCAATTACATATATGGTATGACGAAAGCATCTGTCATGGGGCCATGAGCAAAAGAGCCACAGAGAAGAGTTCATCTGAATTTCCAGTTTGAGAAGGTCTTAGAGAAAAAGACCTGAACATAATCTTGAAGAATGAGTTACAGTTTTCCAGATGAGTAGTAGTCAAGAAGAACATTTCAGGTGGAAGGGACTGTATATTAAAAGCAGACTTCTGAAGCTGTGTGACTCATTGAAAAATACTACGAGGACCCATATGGTTCAAGTACAGTGTTCATAAAGGAGAGCCCTGGGAAAGGAACACAGAGAAGTGGATGGGAGTCAGAGTGTATAAGCCACAGGAAACAATTGGGGCCTGTAGGCAGTATAAAACAATGGAGTTGTTTTACTGTGAGAGTGCCTAAGCTTGTTTTTACAAATAATCTTAATACCTTTTTTCCTGCAGCACGTGGAACATAAATATGCTGTTATGGAGAGGCACTGGTGGCAGGAGAGTACTATAAAAATATGGCAAGGCAAATAACAGTTCAGAGTAAGTTTCAGGTTATAGAATTCTCTCTTAGGCCTTGGTTTAGCTGCAAGTGCTTAAGTTTTGCCTTCATGCCATGTCATTACATGACAACACTTCAGGATATCCTGGTGACCTGAGTCAGCAACAGAACAATCCCAGCTGCTAGCATGGCTATGTCTAAATATTAATTACAGAAACAACCAAGAAAAGTAGTCCTTGTGCTATGCTATATTAAAAGGGAAATTGTATCTAAATGTGATAAGCCTACAAACATACAAGATATGTTGTCTTACTTTCCATATCAATTAACAGCAATAGTGTACTGCCTAACAAGTCGTTTTGAAGAGTGACTAAGTGAATACTTACGAGACATTCTCAGCAATTTTGATTTGCAGATCATTTGAGAAGCTAATGAAAGTAATGAACGTTTCCCAGGAAAATAGAGGTATTGATATAGTGGTTAAGAGCATGGAGGGTGGATCAAACAGTTTGGGTTAATTTTACATTTTGGACACTTATTAAGAATGTGGCTTTCAGCAAGTTAACTTCGCTGTCTCAATTTCCCTTTGAGTTTTAGTGAAAATTAAATATGGTAATTCATGTAACCTGTTTAGCTTAGTACCTGGCAAATGATAAGTCTTCAATAAATGTTAACTATTTAATTGTTATTATTACTATTATTATTGATATCATATAACACAAAATTTCAGGTGATTTGAACTACTCTAAATCTAACATAGTGGCCAATGAAGCCTGGTTAAGAACCATAATGATTGTGAAAGCTCTTTGCATAGTGTTTTACACTTCAATGGTTCTTAATAAATGTTTAATTTGAATTTAAATTACCCATAATAAATGCTTCATTTATATGCTTAATTATTTGTTTATTTAACCATACAATTGACCTGGGCCATAAAGTAGTGGTTTTATGCAAATATGTTTACAAGCAGAACTTTTCAACTTAAATGAAATCTAGAGGAATGTACCTGGTATAAACTGGGAGAAAATCAAAGCAGATATATTTGTTTTTTTAATTTGAGGATCTGTTTTTATAGGCAACATAGTGGATAGTTCTGCATTTCTAGCTCCTCAGAGGGTTATAATGAACAGATACTTATTGCCAGAACTTTCAAAAGAGTTTATCTAATGACCAATTAGGACTAAGTATGAAGATAATTATAATTTTATAGCTTGGAAAGGTAATGCTTAGCATAACATGCTAAATTTAAAGCTTGTTTTAAAGAGCAGGAGGTAGGAAAGGAAGGTTTGTTCTTTTTGGATAACTAAATGAGTCCTGAGTTTGGGGAATTTTAAGTAGGCTCACATTCATTAATTCATCTGTTGCGCGCCTACACATGCTGCGTGCTGAACATGACGCTAATCACTGAGGCTAAAAGAAAAGTTTCTGGTCTGGTGGTAGAGAAGAACATGCAATAAGTACTAATAGAAGTCTATATAAAGTACTGAATGTGCAGAGAGGAAACCAAAAGGAACTGAAAAGCAGAAATATGGAGATGGCATGTTCGGGGAATGTTAGGAATTTACTTTGCTAATATTATAGAATACCAGAGAAAGAGGAAGGTATGGGAAATGAGTCTGGAAAGGAAGGCAAGAGTGAAGTATTGAATGATTTTTGCATGGCATGCTAAGTTGATTGCATTTTCAAAAATAGTAAATATTTCAATCAGTGTTGACCATTAGTAGTAACTACCCTAAACAAACTTGTAAGAACTAGAGTGCTGTACATCTAAAGATAACATGTATATACATGTAATTCTAATGTTGTGGGTTGCCATTATAGTTGAACCAGAAAAAAACAGCTAAACTGAATTAATAAAAATATAGACTAGATTATTTTTATATGTCCAAATTATTTTACGTGAGAAAAATGATTATGTTTTTGATGAATACTGATACCCAAAGGCCTACTTTAATGAATACGTAAGAATGATTTGCAGTTATCAACTGATGTGTGTGTAAGTGTATATAAAAATACGTTAACATAGTTTTTTTTTAAGTTACTAAAATTTTTTTCTACTGATTTTTCATGTGTTTAACATACTCATATTTTTATAGGTAGTTTAAGGTAGAATTTGAGTCAGTAAAAAAATGTATATCTTGTCTAAGTCATTGCCTGTTCCAAACACGTACAAATGTTTTCTGAACACAGAGAAGACACAGACATAATTTAGGTATAGATCACTACCTCCAGAAGCCTAGTGGAGGAGATGATATGTGCCTACTAAAAATAATTAAAGATAGTAAGTCGTATTGTAAAAGTGTGGGAGTTCAAAATTTGGAGAAATTACTTTCAACTGGAGAATATCATGGAGAGCTTAAAAAAGGAAGTGGCATTTGAGGTGGACCCAAATGAGATGACTAAAATTTATACACTTGGAAAAATGTTAAAGATGAAAGGGCAAAACCTTATGTTAAAAAGAACACAGATATAAGAAACTGTTCTGTGGACTATCAGTAACATTTTATCTTACAGTAGTGAGCCATTTCTTTATGTCAGTGTTATAAGAATTCTTATATGGAGGGAAAGAATCAAAGTATTATATGTGCCACAGTTACAATGGCACTTACCAATTCCATTTATTTTGATTGCCCCTGAGTACAGTAGTTAAATGCAAGGTCCTTGGAATCAGATAAACCTAGGTAGGAATTACCAGTTCTGCCTGTTATTAAGTATGTAATTTGGAGTAAATCATGTAAACTCTCTGAAATACAGCTTCCTTAAATGAATATGAGTGGGATGATAACACCTAACTCCCATAATTGGTATAAGGATTAAATGAGTTGATGAATATTAAGTACCTGTTATGACTGTGGCTGACACATAATAATTACTCAATAAATAACTGCCATTAAGTGACACATATGTCTTGGGGAAAATTCTTTTCTTTAAAAGGAATTAGAATTTTTAATTTCTTTCCCACACTCTACATTGTTTTCAATGAGAGAAGGGATAAGGGATAAAGGGATGACCATAGTGACTTTTCTTTTCTTCTTCTTTTTTTTTTCCAATCTAAGTATGTTTAAATACATTTATTCCAATTGACAAATAATTGTATTTGTGGAGCACAATGTGATATTTTGATCTAGATATACATTGTAGAATTAAGTTCCATACTATATTTTAAATAACGTATCCATCCATCATCTCACCAGCTTATCGTTTTTTGTGTTAAGAGCATTAAAAATCTGTTACTTTTGCAATTTTGAAATATATATATAGTATTGTTAATTATGACTACCATGTAGTACAATAAATATCTAAACCTGATTACTCCATTCTAACCAAGACTTTGTACCCTATGATCAATATTTTTCCTTTTCCTATCTCTTGTTCCCCCCACCCCCAACTGCATCCCTGCCACCTCAGCCTCTGGTAACTGCCTTTCTATTCTTTGTTGTGTCAACGTTTTTAGATTCCACATATAAGTGAGATCATGCAGTATTTGCCTTTCTCTGCCCGGCTTATTTTACTCAGCATAATGTCCTCCAGGTTCACCCATGTTGTTGCAAATGACAGAATTTGTCTTTTTCAAAAGTGAATAGGCTGGGTGTGGTGGCTCAGCCTGCAATCCCAACAGTTTGGGAGGCTGAAGCGGGTGGATTACTTGGGGTCAAGAGTTGGAGGCCAGTCTGGCCAACATGGCAAAACCCCATCTCTACAAAAAAATATAAAAATTATCTGGGCATGGTGGTGGGCACCTGTAATCCCAGTTACTCGGGAGGCTGTGGCAGGAGAATCGCTCCACCCAGGAGATAGAGGTTGCAGTGAGCCAAGATCGCACCATTGCACTCCAGCCTGGGTGACAGAGTGAGACTCTGTCGTTAAATAAATAAATAAATAAATAAATAGTGTATAGTATCCCATTGTGTGTATATACTACATTTGTTTTATCCATTCATCCATTAATGAACACTTAGGTTGCTTCCATATCTTGGCTATTATGAATAATGGTGAAATGAACATGAGACTGCATATATCCTTCCACACACTGATTTTAAGAAATGTAAGAGGAGTGTGAAAGAAGGAATAAAAACACTTCAGAGTCCCTGATCTTTGTTTACTTCTTATTCTCTTTAACACACGGCATTTTTACAAACACCTAATCCACAAAATGTGTTTTTTTAACTATTAATTATTCCCATGGCTCTATTCAAATTTGAACTTTTTTGTCTCTTTTTCTTCTCTTTATCTTAATTATGTGCATGATCTGCATGCGTGTGTGTGTGTGTTTGTGTGTGTGTGTCTGTGGGTGTGTGTTAGCTTAACTATTTATTTCTGCTATTTCCTATTGACCTATATGGTAGTACCAAAATTTTGGACACCTAGTTCCCTGCTTTATTCTCTTTTGGCTTAATGATGAGAAAAATCACGTATAACTGATTGTACCTAGAGAATTGTCAAACCGCTTTTTAATTTCTATAGTATAAGTAGGACAATGGGTAAAATAGAATTAATTACAAGAAAGATGATGTCAATGGTACTCATACTGAAGTACTTAACTATTTAAATGCATAACAATTACCTATAAACTTATTCGTTCTTATCTTTAACGCCAGTAAAGTGAGTCATAGCCTCATTATCCCTGGCTCAATAGCTGCTAAAGTTAAATATTCTATTGAGGAGGAGGGATGATTGTACAGTATAACTTACGTGCTATTTTTTTTGAAACTTAATTGTTTCTCAATGGACACATTCATTAATACATTCAAAGTATCCAAATAGAGTCTTGCTTTATTACATTCCATTCTGAATATTGGTCCCACTTAATAGACAAAGAATGGACTAGAATGGACAAAAACCAAGATGTTAGGCATTTTACCTCCAGATATACTAGTAGATGTCACTAGTATTTTATACATATGAGGAAGTTAAGAACAATATACAGCTTTTCTTCAGATAAAACTATGTAGCCAGTTTCTCATTTCATAGTTGTTTACATTTTTGAATGTTGAAAAAACAAGATAATAATGAAAGCTTCCATTTGGTTTAGTAACTACTACATGTCAGCAACTGTGCTAGCATTTACGTACATAGTCTCCAGCCTGCTTAACAGCACTATAAGGGAAGGCCTATTCCACATTCTAAAGGGTGGGTAATTCAAATTCAGGATCAGTTGATTTCTATTTAGCTAACTAAGTATATGCAGAAGTTGTTCAGAGAAAATAAACTGTCACTTTTGCTTTTGAGGATTTCATAGTCCTCCACCAGGAACAGGGTAGAGGTGAGAGAGACTCCTAGAAGTGTGCAGTGAGTATACTGTAGAGATGTAGAGACATAGATGATAGAGATCGGAAGGGTCGCATTTGAGCTGATCTTGTCTGAGGGCCTTTTTCCCAGTGAAATGGAGTAGGATGGACATTATAGGCAGAGAGAGTCAGATTTATGCTTATTATATTTTCAGTGTATAGTATACACCGTGACACTTCCCCACAATATTTATTTAACATTTGCTACTTTAGCTCACTGCTTCTCTTCTTAAGGGCAAGAACTGTGTTTTATTTATCTTCATATCTCCAGTGCCTAAAACAGGACTTGGAAAGGAACAAGGGCTCAATACCTATGTAAATCAGTGAATGAAAGGAATAAAATTTTTACATGTAAGTGTATTTTTTTCACAACTGAATCACATACCTTTGATGCCAAGCCTTCTAAAAGGTAACCACTCTTTACAAGAAAATATATTTATTGAGATATACTTTCTTTTTCTTAATTTTTATATAGCGATTTTATTTTATATATAGTTTGGCTGTAAGAGTTGTGGGCAGTGGTGAGACCTAACACTACTGTATGATAAAGTTCAAGAGACTATCAATAGCTATTTTCTGCTATGTCAAGAGGCCTTTATGTTAGGCTCTTCTCATGTTTATGGTGCTTAATAGGTTTTGCAACACAAATTTCTTCTATGCTTTATAATGTTTCTTGTTCTCATGCTGTTTCCTACTGCTCAGTGATGTCTCTATTTAGCTAAGTCATCTGAAAACTGAGGACCACATCTGAGTTTTTCTGCTCTTCCTCTGCTCTCACAAATACACAAAATACATCCGTGGGCATGGTGTTCACTTGCACCTGACAGGGACAAATGCTGCTTCTATGAAGTTCAGTACTTATATGCAGTACTGTGAAACCCACCTGGTATTTTATTTGCATCTGAAATCCTTCCATCCTCAGTTTTCAATTTGTGGAAGAAAAGTGCAGCAAACACTATTTTCCTGATTAGATATTTGTTTCACTCAATAACTAGCATCATTTTTTCAATTATTTGTTGACATTTAACGTGTATATGTATGAGTTGAAAAAATTAATGGTAACTATAGTTATGATCCTCAAGAAATTTACTCAAATAAAACCTGATATGTAGGAAAGAAGGTGATGTTAGTCATTTAAAAATATTTCAAAAGTGCAGAGTGACCTTGTACATTTTGAATACCTGGAGGCTATTGCGCAAATGAGTCATAAGAGTGAAATAGAGTTTATTTAAGAAGGCAAGTAGGTTTAAATAAATTCATAGCATAGACTGGAGGAAAGGGAGGTGTTTTTAATAAGAGTAAATGATACTAATTGAGGTACCCATGGAGGAATTAGAAAATTTTACATAGGAAAATATGTTGAGAGATAGGTGATTACAGTTAGGGTATTCTATAAAGGCAATAAAGAACTGAGTTTGGAGAAATAATAACCAGGATTGTTTGGACATTATGCAGTAAGGATTCATACTCATTCATATTCTCATTTAATCTCCACAACAACCTGTAAAATGAGTTATGTCATTATGTTTTACAGATGAGGAAATGAAGACTGAGTCCCAGGCAGTGTTGCTTATTCCAGCAGTAGTAGTTAGAATTTGGACCAAGGATGTCTGATTCTTATTTAACATTTCACACAATGTTTTGTGGAAGGCAAAGAAAAATGAAATAGAGCATGTAACAGTTAGTTAGGGTCCAACCGGGAAAACAGAAGTCCTTCTAAGTATTTGAAATAAAAGGCACATCATAAAGTGAATAAGTTGCACAATCCATGAAAGAGCCTAGAAACAAACAGAAGATGACAAGGCAATCTAGAGATTAACCACAGCAGGAAAACACTCCCACCCCTGAACTGAAGGATTGAAGGGACGAACTTAGGGCCAGAATCAACCACAGGAAGCTGGAACCACTGCAGGCCTGTTCAGCAGAATAGGAGCCAAGGAGGAGGTGCCACTGCTGCTAGAATTATCACAGGAAGCAGAAACATGGAGAAAAATGCCTTGGCTTTCCTCTTTTTTCTGCGCCACCCCCAACCCCAAGTTTCTGTCTTGAATGCAACAAAGTAAGGAGTGTGGTTTCTTTATAAGTGTTAGGCAGTCACTACTGACTGTGAGAATTCTTATGGATGAAAGTTTTAAGGCTATTATATTTTACATGGTATATAGCATAAAAAAAAAAGTCCTCAAAGCCAGTTGAAAGAATTTGGTTACAAGGTGAAATGAAACGTAGTTCAATTGCCTAATCACTTAGTTTTTCTGGATTTTAATGCCATGTACATTTAGGATTGGAGAGAACCATGAGATGTCATTGAGTAGTATTTAATATAAGAACAGAGTAGTTTAGAAGTCCTGAAATATGAGAAACAAAACCAAATTCAGGTTTTTGTTTAGATTCTGGATAATTTGTTATTTTAGATTTCCAGACACGAAGCATTGTGGAAAGGTTGCCTTCTGCATGCCACAAATAGATGTTAACAAGGAAGTTGTGTATTAAAAAATGATTCAGAAAAGGCCTTTACCTCAAGAGACATGGATTTGACAGTCTCTTCTGGAGAACGGCATTCTCAGGCAGCATTTCATGTATGACCTTAGGCAAACAGGCAGAGGTACAGTGAGGAGGTTGACTGAGTGCCTATCCATATGCTGTCTGGCTCGAGCCAAATGTCCTGTTGATGAAAGTGATTGACTCACTAGGTACTGCTCTTAAAGGAAGATCTCTGTTCAGTGCTTTAGATCTTGTAAATGAGTGAAGAGGCTTGAAGCATCAGAACTGCTGCTGGCCTAAAGAATACAGCAAATACAGAACGAAAGATGATTTTGAAATATATTTTCATTTTTGGAAATTCTGCTATGTTTTTGATGTTCTCATGCTGTGACTCATATATTTGGAACAGTCCTCTGACAGATAAATAAATCTCTAGCTCAAGCTCATTAGAACAGGAGTGAGCTGCAGGAAAAGAATGGGTAACATATGTATGAGAAGACTAGAAGGAATTGATTACCTATTGGATCTGGGAGATAGGCTGTACTTGATCAGCTGGCTCTTGCTCTGTGAAACGACTGTAGTGGCAGTGGAACTTCTGACCCAATAATCCTGGGATCATGTCTAGATTCTGTATATAGGACTGACTATGGTTCTTATTAATGCTTCCAGGCAGGACACGCATTCACTCATCAAAGATTTGTTGAGTATTTCCTGTGTGCCAGGAACTTATGGAAATATGGAAAGGCCAGCTTTCTAGGAACTCACAGGATATTGGAGCTCCTAAAACTGAAGTTGGATGGTACGGTGGATAGGTTGTCAGAAAACTGGAGTTATAGTCCTGGCTCTGCTTCCAACCAGCTCTGTAACCTTGGACAACTGAATTCTTTTCTCTGGACCTTAGTTTCTGTGTCTCTCAAATAGGGATGCCTGGATGCTTGTAAATCCCTTAAGAGGTTGTTGTGAGAATGTAAACAGATACTGCCTAAGTAAAAATCAAGAAGAGATAAAATGCAGATAATAAAAAGAGCGCTACTCACCTTGATAATGTCAAAATCTTATATGTTCTTCCTCTAGAATCATTCACTGAAATTCTCAAAGCCAAACACTATATTCCACTTAATTCTGTATCTGGGAACACATTATAATTACATTAAGTGGAAGCAATAAAAGTAACTAGGAGTTATTAGATTGCAGTAATAATTCACATTAAACAAAAAATATGATTATGTGCCAGGCCTTGCACATAGCGTTTTATTTGGTATCATGGAAATTTTACAACAACTCTGAGAGGTGGGTATTGTTATTCGCACTTTACAGAAGAGAAAGTAGGCTCAGAGAAGGTACTTTAAGGATCGGTCAAAGGTCACATGGCTTTGTAAGTGACTGAGTTGAGATTTGAAACCAGATCTGACCCACATGTTCAGGTTACCTTCAGTGCACCACATACAAACTGAACTCTAGAGAAGTGTACCCGTAGAGTTGATGCTTCTTTCATTGTCAGCCCATCAACCAACATGTTCTATGACATACTGTTTAACAGGCCCTGGACACCCTGTGTATTAGTGAATGGAGTGGAGAGGCTTAGAAAACTCAATACAATTTTCTGGAGTGTGAACAAGAAAAAGAAAGTTGTATAAAGGAAGTCAAGACACTGGCTACAGAGATGATGGTGCAAGGGGAGCAAGCTGGGTGCAGATGATACCAAGAATAAAATTAGCACTCAAGGAAAGACAAAAAGAAAAACACACCTTCTAAATGCCTCAGGGGAATTATCTCCTACTACTCAGCTTGTCATTTCAGATCTTTCAATACTTAATTTTTGAGTCCTTGATATTGTAGCCAAAGTAGAAAATAAATACACATTGCACCTATCCTGTGCCTGATGCCTGCCTGATTAAATATCTGAGAGGTAATAAAACCAACTTTTCCAGGACATTTTTTATTCATGAGCAATCTCAACATGAAACAAATTGCTTAGGGGATTGAAAAGCTATAGTCATGCAAGCTAAATCAGATGTTTTCTATTTGACATTTGTAAATTCAAGATGCTTTGTTCTTGATTTTGTTGGGATAGATGTTTTCTGAAACCTAATTCTAAAAATAAGTCAACATTTATAACTGGGATGTTTTGCACTGTGGAAAACAAAGTCAAGAGCTTTCTTATTCGCATTAAGGGCCTCTTCCTTTCTTCTGGGTTCAGCAATAGGATATTGCGGAGCTTTGTTTCACAGTGAAATTGCTTCTCAAAACCCATCCTTCCACCTAAACACCCTGTCTCCCGGCTTAATTGGTGCTTTCAGCGCACCTGCAGATAATGGCATGGTGCTGCGACTTCAGCCCATTTCCTACCAGCTGCATGTGCTCATCTGCGAGTCTCAAAATCCTTCAGTGGTTGTGTCATTTGGAGGCTAATGAACTTTGCGTAGAAGGCTTTTAGTTAATCTCTGTTTCTTGGAAACTTGTATTTTCAGCAACTTTTATGGCAAGGGCAGTTGTTTCTTCTGAAAACTTATAGTACTTGGTTTTGTAATTCTCATGTTGAAGTCAAACATTTGGACGATGACTGTTAAGCTTTTCTACCAATGCTTGTTTCTAAAGCAATGAAGAATTTACAGGTACATACAGGCAAAATTCCCTGCAATACCTGGCAGGGAATCTGTGTTTAAGAAACATCAACCCACAGACATAGGAGAGTAAGTGTGGAGAATGGAGATAGTGCTAAGAAAACAAAGGAGAACGTAAAATTCATTTGAATTCTCCTAGTTGGTCACAACACATATTAAACTTGATTATTTAACATGTCTTTCTTTTCAGTCACCATGCCACATGGACTCATTTCTGCTTCTTGTGTTCACAAAATCTTCTTTCTTCCAGAAATGCCCTTCCTTTCCTTTTTCTTAGATAACTTACACTCATCATTCAGACCAGTATATTTAAGTCATGTAAATGTTACTCAAATATACTCAAAGACCCCACCACAAATTCTCTAAACTAATTTGCTCTTCAGTAGCTATTATGTCTGCATTCTGATAAAGAGGAAACTGAGGTTCAGAAATTTGGCCTGTTTATTTAAGATCACACCAGTGATTACTGGAATCCACGTTCATAGGATTCTGAAGCCCATACCCTCTTCTCACTACTCCTTTGACCTACAAGAAGAAGGGTGTGAGATCAGAGCAATAGAGGCAGTAGAGCAGCTGGTGGTTTGACAGCTGTGCCACCAAGTCACTGAGTAAAGGCTTCCTAGAGTCCCCTGTGTGAGATTAGATTAATCCGAAAACTGAGCTAGGGCTGAGTTTGTGTGGCCTTATCTCAAGGCCCCAGTCATGGGGATTGAGAGACCTGTGGGTCAAGGAGGTTGGCTTTTTCCTCCAATGGCAGAACTTTGAAAGATCTTCACCCAGAGTTGTTAGCCTTGAGCTCTATTCAGCAACCACATCTGAATATTAGTACTAACCACAGGAGGCAAGTCGTGGAGGAGTACCAGGCTGCCCAGTCTCCAGGACACCTCTCTAGGACCCTTTCCTTTCCAGCTACCACAGAAAGCCTGTGCTGAGAGAGAACCAAAATATTCCTTGCCTTTGCATTTTGTGTGGTCGTGTTTCAAAGCTCTTTTCCATGACAATTTCATTTAACCCTAACAACAGTTCCTTGAAGTCTCCAGACCAGGTATCACTATCCTCATTGTTCTTACAGCTTTCAAACAGAGTCACTGAGTTACTCAGTATCACATAGGCAGAAAGCGAGTGTACTGGGACTGTGCTATAATTTGGTTTGTTTGATTCCTTCAAATCTCATGTTGAAATTTGATTACCAATGTTGGAGGTGGGGCTTAATGGGAGGTGTTTGGGTAATGGAGGTGGATCACTCATGAATAAATTAATGTCCTCCATGGGATGGGTGGCGGGGTAAGTGGATTCTCATTTTGTTACTTCCTATAAGAACTGGTTGTTAAAAAGAGCCTGGCACCTCCCTCCCTTCTATCTTGCTTCCTCTATCACCATGTGATCTCTGTATATGCCAGCTCCCCTTCACCTTCTGCTATGAGTATAAGCAGCCTGAAGCCCTCACTAGAAGTAGATCCTATATTAGCAATATTTCTTAAATGTTCTGCATCAAAGTCGGGCCTAAAAGTCAGCAAGGGAAAGAGGTTTTTTTTTTTTTTTTTTTTTTTTTTTTTCCCAATAAGGTTCAATTTTTCCACATAGGTTCTTGCTTTTTCTGGCAAGTGAGCAGCAACAATCACTGAGTCTGAATCTCAGCAGGGGCGTGACTTTAATTGCCCTTACTAGCCAGGAGTTCAAGACAGTGAAATGGAGTGATTACTGACTGCAGATGGATTGTCTCATCTGCAGATTCCCACCTGCAGAGATCCAAGCATTAATTGAAAGCATTTAAAAGTGATGGTTGGAAGAGCCAGCATGTTCTCTTCTTTGTGTTCTGAAGTTGTATTCTGCCATTAAGAGACCTTGGAACCACACATTGTGAGAATAAAGCTGCATGTTCAAACATTCAAACCGGTACCCCCCACTCCCTAATGTATATTACACATTTAAAATTACAAACCAACAGTGCCTCAACCAGCTAGATGGATCTGGCTTAGTAGATTTGTGGGCTTCTTCAAGTACCTAAGCTTTGTGAACTTCAGGTTATCCATCTTTAAATTGTCTACTTTACAGATAAATAAAAATGAAATAAGATAAATCACTTAGCATAGAGATGGGCACATATTCTTTGATAACACTTATACTCTCATATTGGGGGAAGGAAGGATTGTGAAGTGATTAGTTTGAAGTGGTCTTCAGGACAGTAAGTCACTGCTTTCCTATATGATTATTGAATACATTGCTCAAATTGACTTTTATATTTAAAGAAAATAGAGGTTTAGCAACTATGTGAAATAGAAATGAATTCATTTCAATGAAGTCATATAAATTGATATGCAGTACTGTTCTAATAGATATTTATGGATCTTACTGGCCACTCCATCCCAGTGTCCTGACTAATTTCTGGCACATAGTTGATGCTTGATAAATGTTTGTTGAATAAATTAATGAGTGATATATTGTTTTATGATCCAAAGCATTGATTAGAAGGTGAAAGAATCTACTCTTCTCTGTGTATTCAACTTGGGTTCTAGAATTTAAAAATTTAGAAACTAAGAATTGTGTATAAAACTGCTAGAAGACAACAGACCTGAAAAGACAACATTACTTGCAAAGACAAAGTTAACATCTCCTTTTATTCTCAAATCAGCAATAGAAGCTATGGCATTTGCTTCTGCTCCATGGGCTACCTTTGTCCAATGACACACAGCTAGGAAGTAGAAGAGCAAAAATTTGAATCTAAATATGTCTGGCTGCAAAGCAAATGTTTATTTCAAGCACATCAGATTAGCTAAATTTTTAGATAAATATTTGGGAAAGGTTTTAAGTGAATAAATGCCAAACTCTCACACCCCAGTAGAAATGATTTCCTGGATTTCAAGATTAACTTGAATAATAGAATAGTATCCTTTCTGAGAGGACCAGCATGTAAGGATAGGTAGATTCACCTTGGCATTATGAGGAAGTGAAGAGGCAGGGTGTTGGTTAGTCCAAGGGACAATAATTGATTTTAAGAGAGATGGTCCTTATCTTTGTACTGATACTAGAGCAATAGGTGAATTGCCATAGTCCTTTTGTAGCCTAGATTTTTGTTCAACAAGAATCAGAATTGTGACAGGGTAAAACGGATAGATTGAACTGGTGAAAACAGCTTTAAGAAACAGCTTTGAAGATGATTGGAGTGTTCTGCCTAGAAGAAGTCTGTTGAGGAGGAGGAAGGAGGTTGACTGTGGTTTGAACAGAGGCAAAGACCATATGCTGGAAGACAGAGAGACCAAGGGACACTGAAAGATGTCGCTAACATGTATAAAGCAGTGAAGAGTTGGAAATGGCTCTAACATTGCTTATTTGGAAACCTGATAACCTAGTATTACTGGATGACCAAACTATGCTCATGCAGAGCACTACCTGTTGGCTCAATATGAGAGCTAAATTGTAAGTTCCATTAATACAGAAAGTGTGACTGTAATAGTCATCTGTATATACTCTCTGATATTAAATATTGTTACATGAATAAATTGTCCCAAACCCAATATTTCTTCTTTTTCATAAAAGTCTGGGGTCTGGATCCAGACTGAATTCAAATCCTAGTTCTACAACTTACTGTATTTATAACTGCATCTCAGTTTCCTCACCTATAAAATAAGGATCACAGTCACACTAGTTCATAGGTGAAGTGTGAAGACTAAATAACTTTAATATATAAGAAGCATTTAGAGCAGATTTTGGCAGATAGTAAACTCTCAATAAATCATAACTATTACAGGCAACTTATTTTATCTTTCTTCTTTATCCCCTAATCCTGTATCACTGATCATAACTCTTGAGATTCTTCCTGTAGTAACCCTTCTTCACATGAAAATTCATATTCTTTCCTGCCCTCTTATTTCTTTCTTGGTTTATTTGATTTTCATTCATTATCTCAGGAAAATCTTAGTGTAGCTCTCCCTTTCGTTTTGAAACCTAAAACTTTGGGAAAGAAAAAGCAACTCTCCAAATATTTTTGTGAAACCCAACTGGAATCTGTCATCAATTGCAAACTTTCCTGAAAATCTCCATATGTTGACATTGAACTTTCACGTTTCCATTGAAATGTGAAATATTTCCTTATATTTTGTTTGCAGACATCAATCATTATATTCTGCAGATATCTATTATATTTTCTCTGCTCCAGCATCAGCACTTGAGACAAAATATTTTTTATTCAGCCACATTGTTCTTTTTTCTCTTTTATTTAGCAACTATTATTGGAGTCATTGCTGTTATTTTGTAATTATTTTTATTTCAAATACATTGTGTTTAAGCTATGCTTAAGATGGATACATTGCTGTGGGCTATCCCATAAACTTAACAGCCATTTGTAACATGATTTCTGTGAGAATAAATGTTATTTATCCTAAACGCTGACTCAAATAGGAACTTTTATGTAGAATCATATTTTTCATAGCCATACATTATCTTGTTTAGCACTCCAAACTTATGCAATAAGTATTATTAAAATCTGAGTTTTAGAAATTTAAATAAATTACCTAAGTCACATGGCTAAGAGGACAGGAAAAGGAACTAGACTCAATTTCTGTTCATTTCTAGTTCAAAAGACATTCCACTACACTACCTCCTTCTACCACACATACAATATATTTAATCAGGGTATAAATATGTATTTACAAATGAGAAGCTGGCTAGCTGTTGAGCAATGATGATGATAGAAGCTACAAACTTTTCAGTGATCATTATATGCCAGGCATCATTTCAGGTGTGTGATCTTAGTTAAGCTTCATATAGTTATATGATGTTGTTTTTATCCTCATTCATCAGTATAGAAAATGAAGCTCCTAGAATGAAAGAATTTGTCAAAATTTACATTACAGTTAAGTGGCAGGACTTGACTGTAAATTCAGATCTGTTTGACCCCATATTCCATGCTTTTATTCACCTCCATATACTACTTCCTAATGGCTGGATGAGATCCATGCGTTCTCTCCCTAGTGTGCTAACCCTGTGTTAACTCAAAGGTGTATTAGACTGAAAACAGACAGGGACTGCTGTTGCTTTTGATGATAAGCAAAACATCCAGTGAAAAAAGTTAAAGCTAAACAGAAAAGATGTGTGTGTCGTTAGTTTACATATGATTCACAAACCCTTGGAAACAGATGGCATTGTCCATAGTCTGAGAGAAAGAAAGAGAAAAGCAGCTATGGAGGCCTAGGTTAGCTCTCACCATCTGGTTATAGATGGAGGAAGAAGTGATTGGATGAGAGAAGCTGCTTTTCCATAGAGTCTTTTAATGAATCCTCAGGGACACAATTTGTTACAAGTGAGCTTCTGAAACTCATTAATTGCCTTGATACTTAATGGCATTCTGCAGACTTGGACTTCCTTCAGTCTCTGAAGAATTTTACTTTGTATGAATATTAGATTAATATTGTTCTTTATGTAATTTACTCAGCATTTTGAGTTAGTAGACATTACTATTATTTTTGAGACAGGGTCTCACTCTTTCTCCCAGGTTGGAGTGCACTAGGGCTGTCATGGTTCACTGCAATGGAAAACTCCTAGACTAAACCCTCCTGCCTAAGCCTACTGAATAGCTAGAACTATGAGTGCATGCTACTGCACTGAGCTAATTTTGTTTATTATTATTATTATTATTGTTATTATTGTTATTATTATTTCCTTTTTTTGCAGAGATCAGCTATGTTGATCAAGCTGGTCTCTAGCTCCTGGCCTCAAGTGATCTTCCCACCTCAACCTCCCAAACTGCTAGGATTCCAGGCATATTTTGTGGTTGAACTTTTATAGTGCTTTGTAAAAATATGATCTGTGTCAAATTAGAATGATTCTGTGCAGGAGTATTCTTATAAGGAAGGTTTTGTAAGTAGTTCTCATTTCTAGGTAATAAGAGATTGTCATTCCACTATGGTCACTAGGGAAATACGGTTTTTTTCACTAGTATTTCTTATAATGATGTCTTCACTGATTTACAAGGAGTCACAGGATTTAGGTAATAACTCTCAAAATCCTTTATAATCAGCAGGAATTTTCCAGACTATGAAGTTTTATAAGTGAAGCTATTGGAATATCCTGAAATGCACTTATCTTGGGGATGCTCCAAATGACTGATGCAAATCAAAAGGAAGTTAGGCAGATTCATTGTCCCACCTTCATACAATCTACTTTAATGAGTGCCTTAACCAAGATTATTGATTTCCATCCCCGAAAATTTAGTCAGGCACCTACATTTTTCTTCTTTGTATTGTCAAGCTATTCACACATCTCTTTCAATGGATGTCTGTTACTCTTGGCATAAAACCCCAAATTCTTTTTATGATCTCTGGGTCCCTTCATGATCTGTCCCAGTCCCACCTCTCCATCATTATCTCCAGTCACCAACCATGCCCCATGCTTTTGCAAAGGCCTCTTTCTGCTGCAGTCTTTTCCCACTTGTTCCGTCTGCCTGGAACATCTTCTCCTGCTTTTCCCCCATCCTAATTTACTCCTACATTTCAAGTATCAGGCCCTTTTATTACAATCTGTCATGAATGTCTGTATTTCTTTGAGCACATATTAGAGTATAATTAATGATTTGCTAATCAGCATATTATATTTATGGCTCTCACCTCCACTAGAATGTAAAGACAAGAGCCACTTCTGTTGTTTATGCCTGTATTTTCTACAGGTAGTATAGAATCAGGTACACTGTTGGTTCATATAAAGTATTTTATGAATTAGTTAATATTTCAAGACACCTAGAAGAATGTCTGGCAGGAAGTACTCTATATGTATAAACCACTTTAAATGTTATTACCTTTGGCATTTTTCTTACCTTCCCTTTATTAGTAGATGTTGATTAAAGGGTGTGTGATAAAGGATCATATCAGATCCCAATCATAGCTATGCCATACGATCTTTGGAAAGACATCTAATCTTTCTGGGCTTCAGTTTTCTTACGCTTACAGACATTTCTTAAGAACTTTTATTTTTAAAATCCTTAGAAACATAGGTTCTCTTTAAAGCCAAAGCAAAAGGAAAAAAGAAAGAGCTCACTAATTATAAAGTTAATGTTTTCCTTCAGGTTTCCAGACTTTCTATCTGAAATATTCTCCACATCCAGGATGGCCTTCATTTCTTATACACAAACAGCCAACCCATCATCAAATTATTTTCATATATATATATATTTATTGTGCTCAATAAATAACTCTCATCTTTATTCTGGAAACTGTATCAATTGAGAAGCAAGTCAGCAGGAGAATTATAGTACCATGCTTGTTACTAGTAAAGGTCAGACTGGAATATTTAGCTCTTTTATGAGATTCAAATAGATCTACTGCCCTTCTGCTATGTAGATACTACTCTACCTGGATAGAGAAACAACCCACTCGAGGGCCAGTATGGGTCCCCAGAGGAGGCACACATATCCAGGAAACTACTTCCCACTGATTTAAGTGGAGAAGGGAGAAGAAAGAGGCCAGAGTCTCTGTGCATAAGTCCTTTGGCAACTAGTTACTCTCAGTTGGGAAACCTGGACAAATGGCCATCATCCAGAACCTAGTACTTCAATCCTCCTTGGTGTAAAGGGGTAAGAAGTGAGACAATGGGCTAGGATTGTATAGCTACCAAAAAGAAAGGCTAAAATATCATCCCATCTAATGTCAGTTATCTAGTGAATTTCAACTAAGGTATAGGCAGTTTCTAGATATAAGCATTGTGAACATGTGTCAGGCAATGGGTGCTATGAGAACCAGAAGATGCATTCATTGGATGGAGGTAAACTAGAGCAAACAAAACATAGCCCACGAGCCACTAGGGTTTATGAGCTGTAACAAGCAATCTTGGTTTCTCTGGGGTTTTAAGGCTGAATTCTACTTGTGGAATTTTACACTTCATCTTATTTGTTAAAAACATATTTGAATCCCTGAGAAAGGTTTTTGCATGGAGAGCCTTCCCAGAGCCTCTGACATTATTCCCTAACAGTAATGGCAACTCCTCAGGAGAGAAGCGGCTGTGCTTCTTAGAGCCACTGCTGTACTTATGGTTTCTCTTTCCTACTTTATTTTAGGTTTTTATCTCAAGAGGCTGATTTTCATGATGAGTTTTGTTAAAGCAGTGGAACCCAGGTGGTGTTTTCTGAGGCAGTTGCCATAATACCAGAAGTCTTTTGAGAGTCTATGTGTATGTATTGATGTGTCTATATATTTACATATACATATACAGATATTTACAGTGATTCAGGTATACATACATAAATATAGTACTGTATATGTGTGTCTCTTAATTCAGGGGGACTTAGCCAATAGGCCTGCCATGACTTCAGCCTCAGAGCAAGCAACGAGAGGAGAAGGGAGACAATGGTAGCAGGGACTAGGCCAGTTGTAGGACTAGCTTCTGAGGCAGAAGGTCAGCTTCCCAACTGGCAGTGTTCAAAAGGGCACAATGAATTTGATAGTGTCGCACAAGAAGATCTATTCTAGGAGGTAGTGGTTGGTCAAGGATTACAAATAGCACTAATATTAAAATCAAGATAGTCTGTTTATTCATCTGTTAAGAACAAGAATCCAAACATGTGCTGAAAATCAAAACAGCTGAATCAACACCCTGGACAGAGGGGGCTGCAGGGTTGGACTGAATCCCAGAGTCCCTACCTGGCTTGCCAGGTTTATTTCAGGCCTGCAGTTGTAGCTTGATGCAAATAAAGAAAGAGAGGCAGATGCTGTATACTGGGTTTATGCAATAGGAGTCAATGAAAAGTTCTCTGTTAGGGAAACTCCATAAATCCAGGATTTTCCCAGAATATCTGGCAGTGACAGGACAATTAATTTCTGTTCTGTCAGTGACAGGACAATTAATTTCAACTGTCTTGTGGGAAAAAGTCATTAACATATGGGAAGGCTTACTCAGGATTGACTCAGGAGCTGGGAGAGATGGAGGCTGAAGTAATAGATTTTAGAGATTAAAGATAAGCCCATGTAAGGAAGGTGAAGACATGAAGACACACATATGCATGTGAACACACACAAAAGTAGTATGTACATATTAATGAACAATAATCACATATATGGTCGTGCTGCTTAACTCCTGACTATTGTTCCTATAGTCAAAAACTAAAAGGAGGTCAATGAGAGGTTATAAATACATTTGTATTATTCCTAATAATCTTGTATACTCAACCAAAGTGATATAACGTGTCTCAGTGGTCAATAGATGCCATGATGATTGAAGTTCAGTTTTGTTTTCTGTAAAATATTGTCCAGAGATACCCAGTTCTATAATTTAATAAGGAGCTAAGGTTTGAATGGGACATTGAAGACGTGTATGGGTTTCCAGTTAGCAAAATAGAGCATCACTAATTTAGAAGGCAGGATAAACTACTACAGTGCCTGTTACTTAGTAAGGCTCAGACAATACTTATTGAATTCATTATACTCTGCTCATTCATGTAGTATCACAATGATGATGACTACTCAAGGAAGTAAAAAGTCTTCTCTTGGTTATATATTGGATTTGAGATTTTTAATCAAGTAGACTCTGGAAGGAGGTGTTACCAATTACAAAGCAACCTGGAGTCACACATATTTCCTTAGTAGAATTTACTGTTGAATACAGTAGCACCATGAACACATAATTGTCTTCATGAAAAATAATTCAGACAGATGGACAAATTTAGAAGGACACTTGTCACTATGTTGCTTTCACTACTGTGCCCAATTCTATTTTTGTCTTTCAGTTCTAGAAAAGTTTTTTCTAAGAGTTACCCCTACATTATGTGAGTTTTGTGCCATTATTCTGCACCTCTTATAAACTGATGATTCAGGGTCTGGGCCTAAGGCCAAAGTTAATTAAGTCTGAAAGCATATGAAAGCTGTTACTCCTGTTCAGAAGAGAGCAAGCCAGCATTTGTATTTGTTTGCTGTCCCTGTGCTGAAGTGCTCTAGTTGTTGTGAATAAGTTGCAGGTAGCATGACTTTCAGTAGTTGACAGGTGTAGAATAATAGATGAGGAAGTCCCTACAAGTTATCTTTTTAAATATCTTGCAGACTCTGATGTTAAGGAGATACATTTAATTTGAAATGCACCTAATTCGTTAATTTTTTATCATCTTGATTCAAGTTTTCTTTTAATTCTTCCACAGAAAATTCTTATTTTTGTCACAGTCTTCAGTACATGAGTGATACATTTTTTTTTTTAGAATCTAGGGCTTTTGGATGTTTTGTTTGTAGACTTTTTTTTTTTTTTTTTAACTTTCCACCGAATCCAGATAATCCAGATAATAATGTCACACGTATGCTATATGGTAGGCACTTATTTGTAATCTCTGTCAGCCCCTTACCCACCCTTTATATATCAGTCCCATTTTGGTAGAAGGAAACAGCTTATTTTTGGCAAAGCCAGAATTCACATCCAGGTCTGTATCCAAAGTCTATACTCTTTCTTAATCTACATCATGCTATCTCTCTGAATTGGTTGGAAACTGGGTTCTGTTGCTTATAATTTAAACCTCACATAAGTAGCCTAGCAATATTTATTTCTCTCTTATTAAAATAAATGTAGAGGAAGGCAGCTCCATGATTGTCAGGCTCCTCCTTCCTCCCTGTCTATTATCCTAGCTTGTGCATTCCATGTCCAGGTGATACTGTTTGGATCTGTGTCCCTGCCCAAATGTCATGTCAAATTGTAATTCTAACGTTAGAGGTGGGGCCTGGTGGGAGGTGAGTGGGCCATGGGGGTCAATTTCCCCCTTGGTGCTATTTTCATGACAGTGAGTGAGTTCTCGTGAGGTCTGGTTATTTGAAAGTATGTGGCACTTACCCCCAACACACCATGTCTTGCTCTTGCCATGTAACATAACTGTTCCTGCTTTGCCTTCTGCCATGAGTAAAAGCTCCCTGAGGCCTTCCCAGATGCTGATGCTGCCATGCTTCCTGCATAGCCTATGGAACCATCAGCCAGTTAAACCTTTTATCCTTATAAATTACCAAGTCTTTGGTATTTCTTCATAGCAGTGCAAGAACTGACTAATACAGTAGGATCACATCGTGGCCCAAGAGAACTGCTAAAACTTTAACTATCAGACCTGTATTTCTGGTAGCAGGGAAGAATGAGAGGGAAAGGCAAAAGGAATGCTTCGCGTATCTGTCTTCATTTTAAGGAGCTTTTCTAGACGTCCTGTCCATCAATTTTCACTTATCTATTTTATGACTTCTTCATGTTTGTAACTCTAGCAGCTAGAATAGTTTCTAGAACAATGAATGGATGGATGGAAATGAGTGAATATTAGACTTAAACTTATTGTAAGTCTAAGGTATGCTTAAGACAACTCTATTAAAAATATCTTAGGTTTCTAGACTGTCTGTATATGCTTTTTAAAAAATTTATCTACCAGATCTCTGTCTCTGTACCTGTGTCCTTTGATGTTCTCTTTGCCTGAGATATGCTTCTACATACCTTACCTTCTCAATACATAGATATGTCATGTGGCTCATTCCAACTCATCATTTAGGGATAGGCAGACTTGGATCTCTCTTGGAGAAGCTTTCTGTTCTTCTGAAGGACAGAAATAGACTAGACACCCACTTTGGGTGACTAGCATCCTCCAGTTAGTCTTACTAAAGTTTTTTTTACACTATTAGTTATGTTGCCATGAGTTTACTTAAGGTTGGAACTATGATTTGTTCACCATTATATCACCAACATTTGGAGCCAGGTCTAGAATACAATTAGTGCACAATAAATACTTGCTTAAAAATGAGGACTGTTGAAATGAGGTTCTGGATAGCTGACAGACTTGTGCAAGGTCACAGAGCTAGATACTGATACAGTCTTAAGTCTCTGCCTTTGAAGCTTACCTTCCATCCAGGGAACACAGAGATGCAAATACAAGAGGAAAACAAAACAAAACAAAATCCCCCAAACCAAAAAATCTCATTTCACAAATTTGCTGGGAGCCAGCTGTCCTTTACTTAGTTCTCATAATCACTTTTCAGTCTGTTCTGAGTAGTGACTGACTCAGATGAATTTTCAGAAGCCAAGATTAAACTGCGAGAAGTCCATGCCAGTCATTAAAAGTTGTGAAACTTGCCAGACTTCCTGCAAAAGAATTTATAATTATTCTAGAATTTTCTGCACAAGTCACTTTTATTTTGTCTCTTCTCTGCTGAGAGCACATGCACATGGGCAATAGCCAACACAAAAGTCATTCTATTTAACAGAAACAGGAATTTTCCGCAGTGTTTATTTTACAGCAGGTTCCCAGAGCAGAAGGCTGTACAACTAATCTCCTCCCCCTACTATCATCGTGCTCTTCCAGCTGCAGGACATTTATAGAGTTGTAAAGGCTTCAGAGGAACTGCTGCTCTGGGGTCAAGAGTAGTACTGTAAGGCCAGGTACAATGGCTCACACTTGTAATTCCAGCACTTTGGTAGGCCTAGATGAGATGATCACCTGATCCCAGGAGTTCAAGACCAGTTCAGGCAACATAGTGAGACCCAGTCTCTACAAAAATTTTAAAAAATAAGCTGGGCATGGTGGCAGGTACCTATACTCACAGCTACTCAGAAGGCTGAGATAGGAGGATTGCTTGATCAAGGGAGGTCAAGGCAGGCTGCAGTGAGCTGTGATCTCACCACTGCACTCCAATCTAGGTGACAGAGTGAGATCTTGTCTCAAAACAACAACAACAATAAAACTATTGAACTCGGTAAATTCCAGAAGTGTGGAGAGAGGGTGTGATGTAACCCTTGTCTTCTTACCCCACAGGGCATACACTATGTTTTTAAAGATTTGCTGGCAAGAGATTGTAAATTTGTAATTTTGTTCTTATGGTAATAAATTCAAAACACGAAACTAGTAAGTATAAAAAGGTATCAACTCTGATGTTAATAAGAATAGTTTGTTCATAGGAATTTTTAAGATAAAATACAAGTATCAAAACAAATGGTGCTTTGGACTATGAGTCCACAGCAATGCTAGGGGCAGGAGTGATATGATGGAAATAACAGGGGCTTTGGATCAGGCAGACCTAAGTTCAAATCTTGGCTCTACCCACTCAGTAATTGTGTGACATTAAACTCTTGGACGCTGCTTTCTCGTCTGTAAATGGAGATGTATTGTGATTAGTGACAATTTATGTAAAACAACACATGTTCAATCAATAGTGGTTTGTATTATTGTTTGAAATATTATATTATGCCACCAGAGGCAATAGACACAGAGTTGGACATTGTAGGGAGCCTGTTGTGAAATCGCCACCACGTGTGTGTTCTGTAGCCTCTGGTGGACACACTAGCACCCCATCATAAGCACGCTGCTCTTTGATCTCCCACAGCCCTGGGCAGAGGCAGCATATCACTGAAGTTACTCTTTGTCCTCATGATTTACATCAAAATAATGTATAACTAGAGTGCTTTCTTTAAATATGAAAAAATAGTTTGCCTACTTCATGTTCTGAAAAACAAATTTGAAGGAGAGAGAGAGAGCCTGCCCTTTGAGAGTTCACAAACCTCACTGAGAATATGGACATTTTGTTAATGAGAAATACAGTGAGTGGTGAAGAAGACAGGGAAGGCTCAGAATGGTATAAATGAGATCAGGAGGAAGGTTGGAATTGACCTAAGCCATGTTATTTCTCTTTAGATCTCATTTAAGAGGAAGTCTTAATTTCTTTGGATGGCGTGCAGGACCTCTGAAATCTAGTCCTTATATAAACGTTTTGCCATCATGCCCATTCACCTTATTCTCCAGTCCAAAGAACTTTTTATAGTTCTTCCTACAACAGGTCCCATTTAGTTGTACCTCAGTGCCTTTCTATGTGCTGGTCTCTCTTCAAGGAAGTCTCTTGTGTTACCTTTCTTTGTTAGTTCAATGCTACTCTTTCTTTGAGTCCCCAGAGTTTCAGAATCCTCCACCGATTCTCTGGCAGCAGACAAGGGAAAGGAGAGGTCATGGAGGATCTCCAAGGAGGAACTTAACGAGTCCAAGCCTAAAAATGAAGTGTATCGCTTCTTCTGACAGTCCATTTCATCAAAATATTGCCAGGTGGCCCTAAATGACTACAAGAAAGGCTGTGAAATGTAGTCAAGTTGTGTGTTTAGCAGGGGGAAAAAGGGGTTTGGTGAATCTTTACTGTGTTATTTGAAAGCATATTGTTCTTCCCTACATATCTGATATCTTACACCACAGATGCTAACACTTTGTCTAAAGAAGTGAAGGACTTCATGAATGCATTAGTAAATAATTAAATATATGATGAGTAGAATACCAGAGGTGATGGTAGTGCATTCACTTTGGAAATCAATTTATGTTAAAAAAATATAGACAGTCCGGTATTTGGAGAGCACAGCCAATGCTTGTCATTCTCCTACTTTGGCATGTGGGGTTAGTCTTTATGACTGGTAAATGTTTTCCTCAGGATCCAGACACCACCATCCTTGTCTCCAGCCATACTCCCCCTTGTTTCAGCTTCCTTGACATTTCTCAAACACACCAAGCATACTGATGCTTCTACATCAGGGTCTCTACCCTAGTTTCCCTGGTTTGAAATACCAGGCCCCAACTCTCCCTCTATTCCCCTGCAACCACCAAGCACATGCTTGCCCTTTGCCTCACTTAGGTCTTACCTCCAGTGTCATCTTCTCGATGAGCCCTTCCCTGGCCAACCTAACTTCCTGTCCCATATCCTGTGTTATTTTTCCCCATCACATTTCTCAAGACCAAATACACTATATACTCCCCCAATTTGAAGATATACCTGTTAGAACAAGGAATAGTGCAATTTTGTTTGCTTATTTTTTTCTGTCACTGGCACCTGGAACAGTGCCTGGCACATTGTGGATGCTCAAATATTTTTTGAATGAATGATAACAGTTTGTTTTTGAACAGTGTTTTGTGTCTTCTTCACATGAAAATAACAGACATGAATTTAAAAATTGAATGTAAAAATATTTTCAAATTTTTTGACAATTGGGATGTAGAAATGGAGAAGGAAAGAAGATGATAAAAATTGTTAGTAAGTGGAGGTGGTGACTTGACTCTGATTCAGAGATAAAATATTATTGCTCTAGAAAGACACACTAGAAACCATGAGGGATGTTTTGAAAGTGTTTGTGTTTTTTCTTAGAATACTGATTTTTATGCCATCCAAACATTCAATAGATGTAGCTTGAAGGAATCAACTGCAGAGCTCAGTAAACCTATAATGAGTACTTAAACCATTTCAATTTAGTTTTATCAGAAAGGGCATTCAGTGAAGGAGGCATTCTGATCACAGCAATTCTCTTCACAGAAATGATATTTGGGAAGCTGATCACCTTCTATTTCATAATCCAAAGATACATTTGGAATGCAGAGAACATTTGACAAAACGTATCTTTAAACTCAATTGTTTAAAGAAGAAACAAAAGCTACAAATACACTATGGGATAGAAATAGCCAGAAGAATCCACTCAGCAACTTTTTTACTAAAGTCACCCTAGAATGTAGGGTGCAGATAATGGCATTATAGAAGTATAGTAGACTCAGAAAGGACCTGTGGGTGAGGAAAATGGGGTCTGGAGATAGGGGCACAAATATTTATCAAGAGTACCCTCTGTTGGGCACTCTAGAAAGCACTTCATTTGAAATGGGTGTTGCTATCTTTATCTGGCACTTCATACTCAGAATGGTTAACTTGCATACTCTCCTATAGCAGATGTGTCACAGAGTTGGGCTCACACTGAAATCTATCTCACTCAGAGTCCTTATTATTTCTAGTCTGCCTTCTCAGATCTAAAGGTTACCCTCAGAAGTTGCTCAATTATTAAATAATATATCCAGAATAATGACTCAAGTATTTTGATTCCTCAGTATGTGCTCTGTCCACCAGAGTTAATTTTTTTGGGTTGGGACCAAGGATAAATTTTTGCAATGGAATCTAGTTACTAAAAATCTCTTTAATCTGGCCAGGTGTGGTGGCTCGCACCTGTAATCCTAGCACTTTGGGGGGCCGAGGTGGGTGGATCACTTGAGGCCAGCAGTTCAAAACCAGCCTGGCCAACATGGTGAAAAGCCATCTCTACTAAAAGTATTTAAAAATTAGCTAGTCGTGGTGGTGGGTTCCTGTATTTCCAGCTACTCAGGGAGCAGAGGCAGGAGAATCACTTGAACCCAGGAGGCGGATGTTGCAGTGAACTGAGATCGCACCACTGTACTCCAGCCTGGGTGACAGAGCAGGACTGTGTCTCAAAAACAAAACCAAAACTTTAATCAATATTCTATCCTCTCATATTTCCTCTCAATTTTTTTATTTTAAAGACTTTGTCTAAGAGTGATACATGAATTCATATTTTACCTTTAGTGTGTTTTTCATATTTGTGATTATATTATCTGTATTTGAATATTAGCCGTGTTTTTATCTCCATAATAATAACGGTATTTTGTCTCTAAGCTTTATTTCTTCAGTCATGAAATAGGAATAATTATAATTACCTCAAAAAGCTTTCTGAGTTTGTGATATTATGTAAATATAAATATATGTATGTATAAATGTGTTTATATTTGTAATTATACACATATATACTTATTTGTACAAATATATGTGTATACACACATCCAAATGCATATGGAGCTAGTTGTCTGGTGAGTACTTTTTTGATATCAAATTGTTTTGCTGATGATAAGAGGGTCCCTAAATATTTGATTCCTATAGAAGTTAGACTTCTCCAGAGAAACAGAACCAATATGGGGTGTGTATATACATACAAATATGTAGATGTATACATATATAGATATATACATAAAGAGATTTACTATAATGAATTGGAATACATGATTAGAGAGAGGCTGTCAAGTCTAAAATCTATAGAGTCAATGTCTCAGTTCCAGTCTGAAGACCAGAAGCTGCTGTAGAGGTAAGAAGAGCTGATGTTCCAGTTTGAAGGCTGTTAGGTAGGAGAATTCTCTTTTACTTTGAGAAGAGTCAGCCTTTTGTTCTATTCAGGCCTTTAACTGATTGGATGAGAGTCACCCACATTGTGGAGGACAATCTGCTTTACTCAGTCTACTAATTTAATTTAAATGTTAATCTCATCCCAAAGCACCCTTAAGGAAACACCCAGGATAATACTTGACCAAAAAGCTGAGCAGCAAATAGATGTGAATGGGAAGAAATGGATTTGGAGAACTATGTGTTAGCCGAATTCCTAGTGATGCCTGTAGGGGAGGGGAGGGGAGAACAATACATGCTAGAGAAATGGTTCTACAGGTGCAGGCGATGTAATGTACTAACTTCCTATTTTATAGTTTATAATGTGAACTCAGTGACAAAATAAAACTGTACACTAATAGAATGCTTACCTATTCCCACATCTTCTTTTACTTGGGCTTAAGGAACAAATTGAACTGGTCACTAGATCTCTTATATTCAGTCATCAAACTTTTTCTGATCATTGACTAGGTATCAAGCACACTGGCTCTAGAAATTTAAAAATAAGTAAAATATTTTCCTCGCCCTGAAAGAGTTCAACATCTAGAAAGGGAGACAAGCACAAGAAAAAGTAATAACACTGTTACAACAAAACTATTCATAAGATGTTATGCCATTATAGAAGAAAGAAACAACTGTCTTCAAGAACTGTGGTGGGGTGAATAAGAAGCAATTAGACTCACAGAAATTTACTCTCTGAGATGGGTCATGGAGGATGAATAGGAGTTTTCTAAGTGAGAAAGGACTGAAAGGGAATTCCAGAAGGAGGATTAGCATGTGGAAAGGCATGGAGGTATGAAAGAGATTTGAATATTTGGGGAATGTCAAAATATGACTGATATGTATATACATATATATACACGTATGTATATATATATATGTAGAAAGGCAGTATAGCATAAGATCTTAGCCTCTGAAGCCAGAGTGCCTAAGTTCCAAACCTGGCTTGGCTACTTACTATGTCATATTGTGCAAATTATTTAACTTTCTTTGCTTCTATTCCCTCATCTGTAAAATGGGATTAAATAATTTAACACATATAAAACACTTAAGACAGTGTATGACACATTGTAAAGCTCTATCAATACTATTATATATCATCATTATCAATGTGTTGTTCAGCTGTGATAACAAACATGCTTAAAATTTCAGCACTTACAAATCTTTATTTTTTTGCTTGTTACTTACAGGTTTGTGTTACCACTATAGCTAGTCTCTAGCTAAGGGCTGGCTCCCCTTCCTTGCCTTCCCATTCTATAGAAGAATCTCTAGCTGAGATTCTCATGGCAGCATATAAAAGCAAGATTAGTGGCAGAAACTCATGGTACTTCTCCCAGTTTCACTAAAAAGATAACATATGTCATACCCACTCATATTCCACTGACCAAAGCATATAACATGGCCAAACCCCAAATCAGTGGGGCAGGAATGTATGATTTCCTAAAGGAAAGGACAATGGAGGGGCATTAATAATTATAAACAGAAATACAATCTACCACAATCATCAAATATCAGCATCCTCATATTATTCTGTGTAGGGTGCTGGTAAAGAAAGGGAAGAAGTATGATAGAATATAAGGCTGGCTAGGGGAACATAGAGCCAGAGCATCTCTGAAAATCAATCCTCATTTTCTGGATATATTTGAAGCTTTTTGGCCCACAGTGCCCTACTTCCCATCTCTCCTGCTTGGTTTTCTGCTTTTCCTTCTATGAGCCAATTACCTGACCTCCAGGCATAAGTTTGAAAAGCTGGGGCTTTTGCCACATGTTACAATATGTGGTAATTTGGATTTGAATTATAAATAGGAAAAATGAGCTTATGTTACCTGTGTAATTGATGTCCTGACCTCCTGTTTCAAAGCACTATAAACATTTGTCAAAGCCTCCTGTTAATTATAAGTGTAGTTGCTAACTTAGAGTCAGTTGTCATTTTCATTATATTCCATGACTTTGTAATTAAGTCACTTGAAATAGATGGAATTTGTAATTGTAGTGGGCAAATTATTTCGGACTTTTTTTTTTTTTTTTGAGAGCTAAGGAGGAGGCTTGGAATTTGAAACTTTTTTAAAAAAAGGGAACTATATGTACACAAATGTCATTTACAGCTAATATTTAACATTGAATTATGATTATTTTTCATTAGTTTATCCATAGAGCAGAAAAGATCATTTGAAAAATGTTAAGATGATATTTCATGGAAATGTGCCTGCCACTTTTCTTCACTCAGAAGGAAGCCTCTTAAGGTATAAAATAGTCTTTTTTGTTCTGCCTGTAACTACTTTGAGATTAAAAAGCTGAATTTTGATTGTCAGGAATTATAGTCCAAAGAGGCCTAGGACTTCAAAACAGGTGTCATTTAGTCATGGCTTGGCTGCTCGGGCACCAGATCTGGAGACAAGACATTTGCAAGGCCGTTTGATTTGAGTAGGGGAAGGGAGGGAAACTAGCAGGAGTGGAATTGGCTGAAGTAAAAGATTATTGTCCTGTGTCAGCCCATGATTAAAAGTTAGATATGGGAACTTGGATCTAAGGATGACAGAACCTCAGGGTCCAGATATAAGGGGCCTACAAACAGGTTAAGGCATGAATAGCATTTGACTATATAATTTGTCGTTCAAACCCATTTATTTTTTGAGAGTGAAAGGTAATATATAAGTGCACCGAGTAAATAGTCATAAATTAAGACAGTCCGAGAGAAACTAGAGTCACTCTAGGGATAGAAAGAGTAAGAGATACAGTAAATAAATATTCTGTGTTCTTGCCCTATTCATTCATGCATTTTTCAACAAATATTTGATGAGCTCTGTGTATACTCTGGAGACACACAGATTCGTAAGACAAGGTACCTGCCTTTTAGGATATCCTGTCAAATAGACTGTTAGAATAGATTCTAATTTGTTTGAGGTAACCACCAGAGTTCACTCTTGGAGCCTAGGACAGCAATCTTTGATCCAGCCTTGGGTCAGGGAAGGGAGGGACAAAGAGGAGGTGGTGAGTGCCCTCAAGTCAAGGAACTATCTATCTCATAACATCTCTAGATCATGCAGAATATATATATATATATATATATATATATATATATATATATATATATATCCATCCTGTAAAGGCATAATTATGAATAAACATTATGTCTTGGTATATTTTTCTGTATGGAGAAAGTGTAATACAGAATAAGTTAAATAGGTAATATCTGAGGTGATCTTCAAAATGGAGAAGAAGGTAAAGATTGGGAGAAGCACATACTAAGGAAAACATATTTTCCAGTAATAAACAGAGGAAATTATTTACCTCTTAAAGTGGTCTTGTTGGCTAGGAAATTGGAAGAGGGTGATGTTATGCTGTAACCTGGTAGGGCTTTTCCTCTCAGGGCTTAATTTTAACTGAGCAGGCTGGCTCAGAAAATGCTCCGATTTGTTAACAATAAAAGTAAACCTATAGTTCCACCTTTTCTCAGTTCTCAGGTTTAATCGTTGACTGGAAGGATCTGACTAGGACCTTCAAACTAAGAAGTGATTGCTTTTTTTTTTTTTTTTTTTTTTGGAGACAGAGTCTTGTTCTGTTGACCAGGCTGGAGTGCAGTGGCTTAATCTGGGCTCACCACAACCTCCGCCTCCCAGGTTCAAGCGATTCTCCTGTCTCAACCTCCCTAGTAGCTGGGATTACAGGTGTGTGCCACCACGCCTGACTAATTTTTCTATTTTTAGTAGAGATGGAGTTTCACTGTGTTGGCGGGGCTGGTCTCGAACTCCTGACCTTAGGTGATCCGCCCTCCTTGGCCTCCCAAAGTGCTAGGATTATTGTCGTGAGCCACCATGCCTGGCCTGTGACTGCTTTTAAAGAGAGATTACGGCCAGGCATGGTGGTTCACGCCTGTAATCCCAGGACTTTGGGAGGCTGAGGCAGGCTGATCACCTGAGGTCCGGAGTGGGAGACCAGCCTGACCAACATGGAGAAACCCCTCTCTATTAAAAATACAACATCAGTTGGGTGTGGTGGTACATGCCTGTAATTCCAGCTACTTGGGAGACTGAGGCAGGAGAATTGTTTGAACCTGGGAGGCAGAGGTTGCCGTGAGCAGAGCTTCTACCACTGCACTCCAGCCTAGGCAACAAGAGTGGAACTCCATCTAAAAAAAAAAAAAAGAATACACAATCAGATTTACAAAGAAACTGATTCTAAGTACTGATGATCTGATACTGACATCTGAATGAATGGCTATGGAAACCAGGATGATGTGAGGAGCTGGCCCTCTACTTCCATATTATCATGTCACATGTGTTTCCACTTGTGGTTCCCTGGTACAGGCTGACCCTTTCTTAACTAGAGAAAATACAGAGAAAAAAATTAAAGCCAAAACATGCATGGGGGAGGGGTACATGCATTTTGTCCAGGGAAGATTTTACTCCCTTCTTGTTACCCTTAAATCAGTATGTCTTGTGCTTCTTTAAGGAAACTTGAGACAAGATAGATAACCTGGTTCTCAGTTAAATTGTATTGCTACATTTGAGACTTTGTAATGCATTCTACAAGGCAATTACTTCTGATGCTTTCAGCCTTCATTGCTATTCAAGTGCCTTTAAGCCAAGAAACCATCTCACAACACCTCTAGACCATGCAGTTAAAAACAAAAAACAAAAAACAAACAAACAAACAAAAACTACATGCAAAGGCATAATTACCAATAAACATTATGTCTTGGCATTTTTTTCTGTATGAAGAAATTTCAGGTGACTTTACCTGTAGAGTGGAAGCATATTTGGTAACAAAGTCATAAAATTTTATTTTATGATATATCTGAAGATCATAAAAAAATTTTGCAAACTAACTTTAATTAATCATCACTGCTTGAATTGAATTAGATCCTCCCACTGCCACATTAAACTGTAATCTTTATAAAAATGTGCAACTCGAAGTTGAGTCCTTCAGGCCAGAGAGTTTATTTATAACATGTGATGAAACATTTTATGGCATCAATTTCATTTAAATCATAGATTCGGGAAGTCACAGAAAGAAACAGGCCCACTCAGTCACCTTGCCTTTATCCGAAGGAGTGAGATCTCCATTTGCAGTATACTTCCTATTGCTTGGGTCAATGTGTATATTTATATATCTCTTCATATTCAATACTGCTGATGAAATGGCTTTCATATGAAAATGCATAAATCAAAAGGCTGGTGTGGGATGTAGATTTTCCTTCTTTTACAGCATGTTCCATCGTAGTCTAGTTCAAACTGAGGATTATTTTCTTTAGGCCTGGACAAAAGCATCCCTCCACTGCCCTGCCTCAGATCCTAATGTTTCTACTCTGGGTCAAGTTGGTCTGCCCATCATATTTACTTCCTTAAAAGAGCTATCAGACCAGTCCTCAGAAGGTTATAGAGATAAGACACACCATTAGGATGATGAAGATGCCAAAAATAGCACAAACCATAGTATAGTACGTGTTTTGCCAGAGCAAATGGAGTGTCAGGGTGCCCAGTAAAATATCAGAGGTGTCAATGTCAAATCCAGGATCCTGGGAGTTAAGAGGAATGCTGTGTAATGAAGAATTTAACATTATCCAAAGAGAACTCTGACCTTTCCCCTCAGTTCCTGGGAGGTGATCTCCAGGTTCTTATAATATGATGTCTGGTAGGAATGTCTTTGTTTGCCTGGGGCTTTTGCCATTGGATAGTCTAACACTGTGATTTTTAATGGGGGTTTTGGATCATGTGGTATCAATTCTGTCTCCAGATGGACAGGAGACTAAATTTGAGCCATGCAAACAGTATGTGATGGAGCCCCAATAAAAACTCTGAGCACTAGGGTTCAAGTGAGCTTTCCTGGTTGGTAATATTTTGTGCATATTGTCAGACATCAATGCCAGGAGAGTAATGTGTTCATGACTTCATGAGTAGAAGACAGAAGCCCCATGTTTGGCACCTTTTCTGGACCTTGCCCAGTGGACACCTTTCTTGGCTGATTTTAATGTCTATTTTTTTCCTTTAATAAACTACAGTCGTGAATATAACAGCTTTCACTGAATTCTGTGAGTCTTTCTAGTGAATGATAAAAGTTGAATGTAACCTTGGGAATCACCCAAACTTGCAATTGATATCAGAAGAGAGGGTGGTCTTGTACGAACTGTTGGCCCTCACATACCTCATAGTTGATTTAGCATCTTAGAGAGACATTATTGAAAATCAACATCCAAATGATAATTTCCAGGGCAAGAATTTGGGAAAAAGAGTGAAGGATAGTCATTCGGTAACTTATTTTATTTCACACTTTTTATTGTTAGGATCTGTGATATCTGTGTGTAAGTTGTGTGTTTCTTGCTCTAAATAATCATAAAAGTACTGCCATGCCCCAAAGAGATAATAGAGCTTCTAGCATCTCTAGATATCTGGAAAACATCAAGAGATTTTTGCATCCAGAAGTTTACTGGTAGTTAAGAGATATATTGAGAGGATGACATTCCAGTCTAGACCTAGAGCAAGATGAAAGGAGTCTTGAAAAAGCATTATAGGAGACCTAATGGGAATTGAGGTGCACAATAGAGAGCCCACACTTTAGACAGGACTTCAAATTTTAAAAAGTCTTGGAAAAAAATAAAAAGACAAAGCTCTACACAGAAGATATACAATTAGATTGAGGCTACCTGCAAGTTGGACTTGATATTTTTGTCAGTTAGAATTAAATTTGTCTGTGAGTGAGAGAATACTTGAAACAAAAATAAAGAAGTTCCTTTCTTTCTCATTGCCTTAGCTTATTCAAGCTGTGATAACAGAATACTATAGACTAAGTGGCTTATACACCACAGAAATTTATTTCTCACAGTTATGCTGGCTTGGAAGTCCAAGATCAAGGTGCCCACAGATTTGATGTTTAGTGAGGGCTCAGTTCGTGATTCATAGATCGCCATCTTGATGTAATCTCACATCCTGGAAGAGGTTAGGGAGCTGTGTTAGTCCAGTGTACATTGCTATAAAGAAATACCTGAGGCTGGGTAATTTATAAATAAAAGAGGGCGGCCGGGCACAGTGGCTCAAGCCTGTAATCCCAGCACTTTGGGAGGCCGAGATGGGCGGATCACGAGGTCAGGAGATAGAGACCATCCCGACTATCACGGTGAAACCCCATCTCTACTAAAAATACAAAAAAACTAGCCGGGCGAGGTGGCGGGCGCCTGTAGTCCCAGCTACTCGGGAGGCTGAGGCAGGAGAATGTTGTAAACCCAGGAGGCAGAGCTTGCAGTGAGCTGAGATCCGGCCACTGCACTCCAGTCCGGGTGACAGAGCCAGATTCCGCCTCAAAAAAAAAATAAATAAATAAATAAATAAATAAATAAATAAATAAATAAATAAAAGAGGGCTACTTGACTTATAGTTCAGCAGGCTGTACAAACATGGCACCAGCATGTGTTGGCTTATGGTGAGGCCTTAGAAAGCTTTTATTTGTGTTGGAAGGCAAAAAGGGGAGCAGGTATGTCACATGGCCAGAGAGAGAGCAAGAGATAGGTGAGGAAGTGTTGACTCTTTTAAACAACCAGCTCTTGTATGAACTAATAGAGTGAGAACTAACTCATTACCATGGGGAGGGCACCAAACCATTCATGAGGAATCTGCCTCCATGACTGTAACACCTTCCACCAGGCCCTACCTTTAGCACTGGGGATAACATTTAAGCATGAGATTTAGAGGGGACAAGCATTCAAACCGTATCAGGAGCCCTCTACAGTTTATTGTATAAGGGCATAAATCCCATTCATAAGGATTCCAGCCTCATGACCTAATCACTGCTCAAACGCCCCACCTTCTAACACTATCACACTAGGAGTTTGATTTCAATGTATGAATTTGGTGGAGATACAAACATTTCATCTATATCACTCACCTAAATGAACCTAGAAAGAAGGAGTCTAATCAAAGTTGATAACTCCATAATCATCAGGGACTCAGGATCCTTCTATCTAGTCACTCAAACCACCCTCAACATAAATAGTTCATCTCCCATCCAAGACGGTAGTTCAAAATTAAATCATCGTGTATACATTTTATCCTATAGAAAGTAAGAAGGAAAGAAGAAGGGAGAAAGAAGCAGCAGTAAATAAGCCACCCACTGCATTCCCCATTTTGGAATAGTTCCTACACAGCACATGTTTACTTAAATTACATTATCCAGAAATAAGTCAGATTGCTATACTTCCAAGAAGGCAGAGAAATGTGATCTTTATTACGCATGGTTATATACCCAACTAAAAGGTCGGGGGGTGAAGCAGTCCTCTAAGGAGGAAGGAATGAATGTTTATTGGAGGTTAATTAGCAGCCTTGGCTGCAATGCTAGATCAGTTAACAACTACATTAAATTTTGACTGGAAACAATATTGGAAGCAGATCCTGCAGTTGGGTGTGGCCTAATGGTACTGGTCCGTGGTCTGTTAAGAATTAAGCCACACAGCAGGAGGAGATCAGCAGGTGAGTGAGCGTTACTGCCTGAGCTCTGCCTCCTGTCAGATTAGCAACAGCATTAGATTCTCATAGGAGCAGGAAACCTATTGTGAACTGTGCATCTGAGGGGTCTAGGTTGTGTGCTTCTTATGAGAATCTAATGCCTGATGTTCTGAGGTGGAACAGTTTCATCCTGAATCTGTCTCCCCACCCGTCTCGCTCATGAAAAAAAAAATGTATTCCACAACACAGGTTCCTGGTGCCAAAATGGTTGAGTATTGTTGGTCCAATGTGTAGGCCATAGAGCGGGTCTCATAAAAAGAATGCTCTAGGGGCAGGGAGCCAGGCTTGCCAGTGCCACAGCTATGGCTCTTTGCTCTTTTCTGTGGCTCCTTACAGCATTTCTGTCTGTAGTCATTCCATCAAAGCCCCTATTTGCTATTGCTTATCTCACACATTTTTAGTTGAGTTCAGTCAGCTGCAGTGCTCTAAAGGATCACTGTTGTGAACTTTTTGGCAATTAGATTAAAATAGGTTTGTTTTTATTATTACTATGATTATCATTGTCATTATAGGTCCATTGGGAGACAGATTAGCATGTTAAATCAGTCATATCAGGTTTTTGATGTCTGCTTTAGCTTTACTAGCTGTGTGATCCTAGGAAAGATTCTTAATCCTTCTGGCCTTCAGTTTTGTCATATGGTAAATGGGGACAATAATGACTACTTGAAGTATCGTTGTTAAGATTACGGATAAAGATAACACCTGGCACAGAGTTGTTGCTCAATAAACAGCAATTATTACAAACAAAACTATTAGCGTGAACTGATCCTGACACAATAAACAGAAATATGAACTTGTTGGGGGTAGAGAATTAAAATAGTTCAAATACCTACTATGCTCCAGGTATTTTCAATGCATTTTTTTTCCCATTCCCTATTACAATTTTTTGAGGGAGATTATTTTATGTTCCGTTAACAGATGAAGATACCAGGGTTCTAATTATTTAGAGATTTTTTTCCTAAGGTGACTTTGTTAGTGAGTGCTAGGACAGAGATTTGAACTATGATCTCTCTGTTTCCATTATGGTCTAGATTGTTTAAATTCAACTATCCTATTTCACAATTAAGGAAATGGGATAGAGTAAAGAGACTTTTACATGATCCCAAGCATAGGAGCAGAATATTAGATTTCTGATATCTAGTCCAGAGTATTTTTCTTTTCTCCCTGCCACTATATTTAACTTGTATTTCTCTTCCACTACGTTTGGCTATACTCTTAGTATGATAAAGTTTTTCTAAAATTTCAGTATATTATATTGTTTTGCTGATTCACATTTTTAATATACTGAGTAGCCTTTTTAGCAAGCAGACCTATGTTTTATATGGCAATTTTTGTTTCCTTGGCTCAAGTGAGTCGAATGGATGTCTTTGCAGAGAAGTGAACAGATGTTAGATGTATTTCTGAATACTTCAGAAAGATTGGACTGGTTATACACATGGAAAAGTTTCTTTGCTACTGATGATAACTTGGAATTGAATGCATCATGATTCCAACCTGTCGATGCATGCCATATGAAACAACAGTCCTCTCTCTAGTAGGACTGGGTTTCTTTCCATGCAGAGGCTTTGTGCTATGAGGTTTGTTGTTAATGGTGTCTGTGTGGTTCCTTTGTCTTTCTTGTACGTTATGAAAATTGACCTAAGGTAACACATCTTTTCTTTGTCTCTGTTACTAAGTCATGAATAAATTAGTCTTGCTTTCTACTCTGAGGCCCAGATCAATATTCTACTGGAACGTTGATTGTTTTAGTGAATGGAAATGAACTGGCAGAATGCCATTCAGAACATTTGAGCACAGGCTAATGAAACATTTGCCTGGGTGGATGAAAAGGCCCCCTGATAGAAATTAAGAGTAACATTTGCATAGTTTCCTGCTATTTACAAGCACTTGCACATACGTCTAATTCTCCCAACCACTCTATGAAAAAAAAAAAAAAAAAAAACAAAGTACAGTTTGGTCATTATTTTACAGATGAGGATAAAGAGGTTTAGAGAGGAATTGTCCATGGTCACAGAATGATGAGACAAAGCCAAGAGTCACACCCAGATCTTCTGACTTTAAATTCTGATGTTCTTTCTTCCGGTGAGCTCCATCTCTCCAAATCTGGGCCTTTCTTCTGAATATTTATTTTCTCTGTAACTTTTTTTTTTTTTTTTTTGGCTTAAGAAATAGCATACAGTAGCCCATTAAGTTTGTTTTCTCTGTTCTCTAGTAAATCACTCAGGATAACAGAAAAATGTAACTCTTGGCTCGAAGGAGATTGAGGATTATTTGTGCCATTGGACAACCCCAAGCAGGCTGCTCAACATTAAAGCATATGGAGTCAAAGTATGTTTGCATTCTCTTGAGGTTTTTGCCACTCTTTGTAGAAACTGAATAACTGGATTATAGGTCAGTGTTCTGCTTATGTTTCTAGTTTTTGTAAAATATGAAATGAGAGGAGATTGGAATGGGATGGGAGGAAATAGAATGGTTAAATTACCCTGCAAACCTATTGATAATGGGTACAACACACAGGGCAGATCAGAGTCTTTCATATATCAAAGATAGACAGCTGGCTAGCATTTTCATTTTTCTAGGGGGAAAAAAATGTTTATCTACACATTACAAATGGAACTTCAATTAAGAGAAACAGAAATTCAGAAATGCTATAAAACCTTTAGATACGTTTCTATCTCAAGGAGGCTTCTGTTTAAATAAATCAGGATAGAAAAAAGTGAGTTTACCAAAGCTCCAGTCTTTAAGGAGACAGGTGATCTGCTGAGGACAAAAGATGGAGAGGAAGAGAGTGGTAGGAAGTCTGCTGAAACCAGAGCTACATCGGGGTCCCAAGAGAGGAGTGTCAGCAAAGTCTTGCCTCTGAACTTCATGCCAGCACACACTACTAAAGTAAGGGAATGAATGTGATGAAGCAAAGGGTTGGTGTGAGGTAGCTTTGGATCCAACAAACATTTTCTTTGTGCCATGTACAAAAGTAAGTAAGTTCCAGGCCCTGATATTGGACATACCAGCCAGCTAGAGAGAGAAGCGAATAAATATTAAAATTCAAAACAGCACGTCCTGTAATACAGTTGGAATAATGATATAAATGATAGGACTTACTAAATGGTGACTATAGGCAAGATTTATTATGTACCATTCATTATTTGATTATATCCTACCAATGACCCTGTGAGGAAGCTACCATTTTATTCCCAGTTACAGATAAGAAAGTAGGGATCAAAGATTGGCATAGTTAGCAGGTAAAAAATTGTCCCTCCCCCCAGGAAAGTGATCCATGGTAGACTGCAATTCTTTGAGAAAACATTTATGAATGTCCAGTTATGCTTTAAATGATATAGGGCATTTAAAGGTAAGTAATCCATAGCCCCTGCCCTCACAGAGTTTGTAATAAGTGAGAAGAAATTAGACAAATGTGATAATCTTCAAGATTCACTGAGAGATGGGATGAGGTGACTGTCACAAAAAACTTCACTTCTAGGAGGATATAGGGGTTACAAAGAAGTTCCATGGGTGAATTGCTTATGATAGCAATGGAGAAGAAAGCTTTTGGATCTTCAGAAGAGAGGGTCCTCAGGTTCATGGTGTGACTTGTGGATACTGTATAATGTATTACTAGAGTTATAAGACATCACTTCATATTCTATTAAGAAAGCATTCAGTCTTATATACTTGGTCATCTACAAATAGAAAAGCTGAGTTATAACCAACACTGAGTTTGCATGAGGAACCTAAGGCTAAAGATCTTTTCTGTAGGAATGTCTTAGAATTCTGGAATGATGGAGATGCCAAATGCCTCTCCCAAGAAAGGCTAGAAGAGATAATAAGCTACTAATTCCTCCATCCTCTTCCTCACCCTGCCCCACCTGTTATTGCATGAAAGAGCCAAGAGAATACCTGACACTGAGAGGAGCAGGAGACATTTTCCTGAGACCCAAGTGGAAATATTTGCTCTAATATCCCATAAGTTAGGAGGAAACATATACTGGTAGAATTATAACTTAGGGAGCAGGATCATCACTCTTGAATGCTTCTAATGTGTCTGCTCCTGTCATGATAGTGCAAGAGAAATACTCAAACAGGAGCTGACACATGTGAGACCAGTTCAAGTTGATCATGTAAGAGACTGTCTAAACAAGTAAGGATGTTAAGGATGTTTAACTAAAGGATAAATGATGTTGAGGTAACAGGGGAGTCATTAGTGGAGGCAGGCATATGGAAACTCATTACTTACTGGTTTCAAATAACTGACTATGTTAGGAGACTTTGGTCTTGCTCTGTTGATTGCAGGGATTTCAAGGTAGGCATTAGGTGGAAGTTACTAGGAAGCTCATTTCAGTTTAATGTAACTTAGATCTTTTTGAAAGAGCCTTCAGTTAGAATTGAAACTGCTCTGAATTTCTTTCTACATCTGTCAAGTCTGGAATCATGTCTACTTTAATTATTAAAAATCTAATATTGGTCAAGGTACGGTGGCTCACACTTATAATCCCAGCACTTAGGGAAGCCAAGGCAGGAAGATCACTTGAGGTCAGAAGTGGGAGACCAGTCTGGCCAACATGGTGAAATCCTGTCTCTACTAAAAATACAAAAATTATCTAGGCATGATGATGCATGCCTGTAATCCCAGCTACTCAGGCGGCTGAGGCAGGAATCTCTTGAACCCGGGAGGTAGAGGTTGCAGTGAGTTGAGGTCACGCCACTGCACTCTAGCCTGGGCAACAGAGCCAGACTCTGTCTTAAAAAAAAAAAAAAAAAAAAAAACCCTCCAATATTGGAATCTGTTATACCTCACCATTGTCCTGCACTATCCTGTGAAGCACACTGACTTTAGATTTGGAGTGCCTAGATTTATATCCAGGTTCTTCCTCTTGCTAACGCTGTGCATTGGGTGAGTCACTTAATAACTTAAGCTTTGGTTTTCTCATCTGTAAGATGGATCTAACAATAATAGTTAAAAGGTTTAAATGAAATAATACCTATAGCAGTTGAACCTGGTCCCTGGTATTCAGTAAGTACTAAAAATGATAATTAATTTTATTTTTCTTGGCATGTCTATTTTTATATGCTAATGTCCAAATCAATAAACTTATCCCAGACCTATCTTCTTGACTTTAGATTTTATCCCAAAGCTATTGAAAAAATCTTTCCTTACACATTCCATAAACAGTTTGATTTCAAATGTCAAAAGCTGATTTCATTGTCTTCTTCTTTAAACACGATCCTGCTCCTGTTTTGTCTGTGACAGTGAATGCTACAGTGATCCAATCGATCTCTCAAGACAGAAGGGTGTGCATTACCCTAAATTTCCTCCCATAGCCCATACACCTAATCAATAATCAAGCATTGATATAAATCTATCTCTTAAATAACGCTTGCATATCTTCCATTCCTCTACTATTATCTCTCATTGGACTATTACGAAACTCAAGAAAAAGAAACTGACACACACACACAGGGACACACACACACACACAAATGTCTAATTTGGTTTTGCATTAAAGCTACGACAAACTCTGGAAAGAAGTGACACATTTACAATATTTGCTCTTCCAGGAACACAGAACATTCTTCATGTATTCAAATGTTTCATGCTTCTTGCTTAGGTTTTATAGCTTCTTTCATAACCATCCATCTATCATTCTTCCAGACAAGCCTATTTTTTCCCTCTTTTCCCTCTAAAACTCTACTGCTATATTATCTAGTCTTTACTCATATATTTACAGGAATATTCTTCATCTCCCAGTGTACCTCCTCCACCTTCCAATAATTCTAACCACTTCATTATTACTGGCATTAAAACCTGTATATTGGTACTCATGACTCTTTGTGGTCTTAAGAATATATGAGAAAGTAGCCGGGCGCGGTGGCTCAAGCCTGTAATCCCAGCACTTTGGGAGGCCAAGACGGGCGGATCACAAGGTCAGGAGATCGAGACCATCCTGGCTAGCACCCCGTCTCTACTAAAAATACAAAAAACTAGCCGGGCGAGGTGGCGGGCACCTGTAGTCCCAGCTACTCCGGAGGCTGAGGCAGGAGAATGGCATAAACCCGGAGGCGGAGCTTGCAGTGAGCTGAGATCCGGCCACTGCACTCCAGCCCCGGCGACAGAGCAAGACTCCGTCTCAAAAAAAAAAAAAAAAAAAAAAAAAAATGTGAAAAAGTTTGATGCTGAACTGGATCACAGAGTTTTCACCTTTCATGGTGCCTACTAGTGTTATGGAAGCAAAGTTACAGATGTCTCTAGTCCAGTCTCCAAGGTTACATTTTTCCATAGCTTATACAAGTCACAAAAATCCCTTTTCCCGTTAAAACATTTCCCAATGCCTCATTAGTTACAAATGCCAACATATCAACATAATAATTCACAAGCCATGGTCTGTTTTCCAATACCAACGGCTTCACCTGATTTTGGATTCCAACAACCTGTGACCATCTCAAGCAGTGTGAAATTCCCCAGGAGACAGAAGATGAGTGACCTTTGCTCCCTTCATGGCTTTGAAAGCTTATATTTTTATTTGTCTCAAGACACATAGCATCTTCCTGTGAACTCTGAAAGTTTTCTAGATCTGGACTTTACTGAATGTCTTAGTATCAACAGTATCACTGAGTTCTCCCCCATTAGCATAATTAATTGGTCCAGAAGTACACAAATACTACATAACAACAGGAAAAGGCTAAGATTTTCTAAGACAGTATGGAGTGCAGTTTAACTCTTATAGTTGCAACAGTAAGTATGATGAAATCACTTGGGAAGAACTTACAGATGAAAAGAAAAGGAGTGAGCCTGAGAATACCCAGTGTTTAAAGGGGAGATGGAGGGAGAGGATGCTCTAAAGAAGATGGAGGAAGAGCAGGCAGAGTTAGAGTTAGAGATCAACTGGAAGGTAACGGTATCATGAAAACGAATATATTGATGAAGGAGTCAACAAAGTCAAATAGCTCAGAAAGGTCAAGTAAGATAATGTTTGCTTTCAGAAAAAAAAAAAAAAGGTACAGCGTCTTTGGAGGGCATTTTGATAGTATCCATCACTTTTTAAAAAGCACAGATCCTTGAGACTTAGAAATTTCATTTCCAGAGATTTACCATGAAAACTATACTTCAATAAATGCACAAAAATTATATATATAGGAAAGTTTATTGTAAGTTTTCTGTTATGGTAAAATCTATTATATTATAGCATAGTTACACAATAAAATATAGTTCAGCTCTTTACTACTGCAATCAGTATATACTTATTGGGAGAGCCTCTGAAGCATACTATTGAAAAAGTAACAACATAAGAGACTATGAATAGCAGTTTAATAAGAGGTTAAGCAAGAAGGGGCATAGCTCTCTGGCTTCAAAATCAAGATCTGCTACTTACCAGATATAGGATATTGCAAAGTTTCTTAATCCCACTGTGTCTGTCACTTCATCAATGTAAACAAAATAAACAAGATTCTCGTACCTTCTCACTATTTGCTTTGTATGACTACTCCAGTTGGCTCAAGCTTTTTTGAGCCTTTTAACTGTAAATAATGATCTCCATTCAGTAATTAAGATGTCCAATTTCTTAATAATAGTCTCAATTCAGTAACAAAAATGTCTGGTCTCAGGCCAAAACTCCCACATCTCCAATACCTTTAACAAAAGAGAGAGAAGATTCTTTTCATTTGGTAATTAGGAAGTCGTTGGTGACTTCCACATGGGTAGTTTCAGTGGAGTAATGAGGGAGGAGAGTTCAATTGTAGTTGGTGAAAGGAGAATGAGAGGTAAAGAATGGATTAAACAAATGTTGGCAGACTTTTGCAGCAGCTTCAGAGGAAAAAGTTAAAATGGAGGACAGAGATACATTTCTGAGGAGATGGAATAAATAGATGCAATTTTTAGCTCATGGGGTACATTAGTTTTGAAACAGAGGCTACTAGAGTACACATCACCTGGAAGCTGAAAGGGTCCTTTCTTGGTACCTTGTATTTACTCTCTGAGGGAGAGAGATGATATTATGGACTCAAAGAATGTGGTGGAATTTGGAATAGTCTCTGGAGGAACATGAGAAAAGGGAACTCCCTAGAGTCATCTCTAGGATTTCTGAGCAACTTTAAGAGCAGGTCTGAGTATGGAGATACACTTCTGGAAGGGCAGAATTGGTGTGGCTCTATGATTTCCCCTGGAATCCTTCCTTAGAGCTAGGATTGCAGGCATAAAGCACGCCTTCAGGGCCATGCCACAGGCAGTCTCAGAGGAATCAAAGCACAAAATGGGCCAAAGACAAGATCTGGCCACCTCACTATTTTGCTGCATGCCAGTTCCAGTAGACAGCAAACTTATCAAATAAAGAGTTACACAAAATACATTTTTGCATAACTTCCCCCTTAAAAATGCAGTACCTTGATTTTCCTGTTTAAAAACATTTTACAAAACACACAAATCATAGCCACTATGAGTAGCTGTATGCATTAGTGCCTAATTCATCAATACCCTGAAATCAAACATTTGGGTTTATTTAATACATGAATTTCTCTCCACCCTATTCATTACACAGCCTTTCTCCTTCACTACTAATATCTACCTCATGTGGCTTTATTCTGTAGGATGCTGAGTTGGTCCCATTATATAAAAATGAATATTTTCTGCTGAGTATCACAATTCATTTTAATGGTCTGTTACCACCTTTTTGAAAATGGGATATTTGTACATGGTGACACTCTATAAGGAAACTGTTACTAGGGAATTAGTGGTATTAAGGATTCATCAGAGAATCCTTAATGGTCACATTTAAGAGCTCTAAGGTTTGTGGAACTTTTGAGTGCATGTCAGTACTCAAGATCCAGGAAGAAAACAAAGAACAAAACCTGCAAAGAAAAATGGCCCCAATTCAAAGCTTATGTAGTTTAAGTACTTGGAAGCTTCATACCTGAATCATTGGAGGAGATATCAAAGAAAGCTCTACATGTCATTTGTAAATATTCACATTTTATTCATTTTGTTGCTTTAGAAAAAAAAATAGGAAATCATAATTACTCAGAAATGAGGCAGCGTGGCACTGTCTTTGTGTTGTTATAAAGGAATACTTGAGTCTGAATGATTTATAAAGAAAAAATTTTTATTTGGCTCATGGTTCTGCAGGCTGTACAAGAAGCATGACAGGAGCATCTGCTTCTGGTGAGGGCTTGAGGTTGTGTGTGTGAGATAGATATATATACACACACACACACACACATATGTATATATATATAGAGAGAGAGAGAGCGAGTGCGAGCGAGCGAGACGGGGCGGGGGTTGAGGGAGGTATGCCAAGCTCTTTTCAATAACCAGTTCTAGCAAGAACTAAGAATGAGAACTCACTAATTACCAAAAGGAAGGCACCAAGCAGTGCATGAGCGATCCACCCCAATGCTCCAAACACCTCCCACCAGCCCCCACCTCCAACATTGGGTATCACATTTCAACATGAGATGCAGAGGAGACAAATATCCAAATGATAAGAGGGTACAATAGAGAAAAATGAAATAAAATGAAAGTCAAGAAGCTACAGTCTTCCCCTTAGATTTCAATTTCTCACACAAATTTTATCTACTTGTGTCTCTGTATTGAACTAGGAAACACTAGCATTCATTCTGAATCCATTTAACTATGACACAAACACCCTAGAATGGATGTGCCTTTTGCACTAGTGACAAAATAGACCTTTGGTAATCAAGCTATCAGAACCAGCCTGTTTCTTCTTCTATGAAGGGGGTGAATAATGCGTCTCTAAGGTCCTTTTAGGTATTAACACGCATAGCATTCTAAGTGGCCTCTATTCTCAAGCGCTTATAATCAAAAGTGCCAAATAAGATGACTTGGGTATAAGAGCACAGGTTTTGTAGGCAGTAAGATCTTGTTCACAATCTAGTTCCTGTTTTTACTAGCTATGTTACCTTGGGTAAGTTACCTAAGGTTTCTAGGCCTCATTTTCTTCATCTGTAAAAGAGGCTAATAATTCCTACTTTATGGAATTATTGTGAGAATGAATTGGAGTATGCTAAGTACTAAGCACCATAACTATCACATGGTAAAGTCCCAGTAAATGGTATATGTGATTAATATTAATGAGTACTCATACAACTAAAGAGGGGCATGTAGTATTTGCTGCACATGGAAATCATTTCAGTGTACATTCACACCAAATTTCGGTAATAAATGCTAGAAAGCCTAATAGGAGCCTCTTTAGCCCCCAAATACTGTTCACATCTCTGTGACAGAAGTTACTGAACCAACTGTATCAGAGACTAGATGTGAGCTCTCATCTGCAAGTCATCTACGAACATTTAATGAGTACATAATGCATCCTCAAGGAGTTTATGATCTAATGGCTACCTGACTATCTATAGGTGTTTAATAAAGATATTTTAAATAAATGCAGAAATGAGTGAATAGGCTAATGGAATTAATCTTGGAAAATTTACACAGGACAAAATTTCGATCATCAGACTTAATTTTGAAAACATTTCTACTGCACTGGTCTGTTGAAATACCTAGACAACAATATTCGTAGTCTGATATGCCTAGGATTTGATGCATGCTTGCTTTTGTTGTTTATATTTCATTGAATACATTATGACCCAATGTTAATTATCACTTGTTTTATAAGAAATATTAATTTGATGATGATTGTAACTATAAGTCTAGAGAAGGCATCATTATCATCATTTATTTATGTATATGTATACAAAGATGTCTGAGCAAAACCTTCTCTCCCACTATTTCTTCAACTGGCATAATTGTACATGGCTTTCTAAGTGCAGTTAAAATGTACCTCCTATATGAAGTTTTTCCTAATTCATTCTTTATACTTTTATAGCTCTTATGCCATTAGTACCTAAAATATTTATTATATATATCTTCCCCAATAGATTTAGATAATATGTTATATACTGTATATATTATAAATGCCTCTAGCATTTATAAATTTGTATTATGTTTGTTTAATATTTACCTGTCTTACTCTCTCAATACCTACACATAGAAGTCACATATAAAGACATACGCTTTAAGCCCTTCAGTGACAGATAATATGCCTGGGTTATAACTTGTCCTACTAATGTGTGAAGAGAGGATGTCCCATCATTAGACATCTGCTGGATAACATTTTGAATTTCAGGGTCCAGCGCAGCACTTACCATATGTGCATGCAGTAAAGGTTTGATGATTCTAATGAAATGAAACCCTCAGTATATATTACTCAGCAGGGACTGACTAAAAACTTTATATTAATATTTGTTTTTTTCCTTTTTTTAAGTGTAAAATCTTGTGCTCTGAGGTTGTTATTTTTTGAACCTAAGTTGACCTTCCAGGCCATTGGTTTCTAGAATAGGGTTTTTTTTTTTTCTTTTTACATTATGAAGCTTTGGATTCTGGTTGTTTTTGTCAGACTGAAACATCCAAGTTTTCATGCTGCGCCTGTCTTCTGGGTGATGAGAAGTCTGCAGAAGTTATGCTGGCCCCCTGCCTGGCTCTGACAAAGATGTCAAGTAAATGCCAAATAATTAAGGTCCAAAAAAGTTGTCAAGAAGTTACTTTCTTCTGTTTACCCTCATACATTTTCTTAATTGCCAGCTTCTATAAACAACTGGCATCTTTTATTTTGTACCTGATTCAAATTCTTTGAAAAGTCCTTTTCATTTACAGCCACGGAGGTGGTCAAATCCTGTGGTGTCAAGTACTCCATATTGATTCATTTGAATTTAAATAACCTGTATTTAGGGGAAAGGGATTATTTTCTTCCATCTACTGTGTGCATAGATTACTTGAAGCCACATAGTTTCTTATTAGCCACTGCAAACTAGTGCTAGAGAATACACCTGCACCCCCACCTTGAAAGTTTTTAAGAGTCCACAGCTTTGCTTTTTATGGAAAACTAAAAACAAACAGAAAAATCCAAAACAAAGCATTAGATGTTTCAGAGCTGACCCACTTCTCAGAAGTTTTCAGAAAGATGTCTCACACCATCATCATTGTGGAAGAAATGTGACCAATGATTGTGTAGCTCTTTTCACTGAGTTAGCCTGAATTTTGTGAACCAGGTTTCCTATGTCCATCCAGTTGTGGAGATGCCTTACTGGATATATGTTCTACTGGAGTGCTTGCAATTAATAAAATCAAGCATGGGAAATATTAACCTGTGGTGCTCACCACTCTATGCAAAAACATTATTAAAGTTAATTATGGATGGTCACTTAATAGCTTATCCTTGTATCCGATGAGAACCTTTCCCAAACTCTCAGAAGAAGTGAGCTACAATCTGTTCCTCAGGCTTTGGGCAAAAATAACTAACTTTCTTTTAGGCCCCATTATATATCAGATATTGATAGTTACTTGACATATTTTATTTAACTCTTAGAAAATGTACCTATTATAACCCCGTATCTTACTGATAATAATTTGAGGTTCAGAGACGTTCAATAGTTTGTCCAAGAGCACATAGCTAATAGTTGGAATATGAAGAATGTGAACAAAGCCTGTCTCCCTCCATAGCTAGTTCCCTCTCTGGTATCCCTGACTGCTTCCTCTTTATCCAGTTTTGAAAGCAGGAGTGCCTGGAGGGTAAGGTCATGGTTTTGAAACTCTTAGGTAAATTTTCCATGCTAAGATATTGACTTTCTTAATGCAACTCTGCAGGTGTACAGATAATCGAGAATGTGCTGCAGTATGATTTTTCTATAAATGAGAGCTATGTGTTTCTTTAGCACTGCAGGCTCCAAATTCAAGAGAATTTGTGTGTCTTGAAACAATGGCAGAGGATGTGGCAGAGGCCTTTGACTTAGTCATCCAAATCTCCTGTGTTAGCCACACAGTGCTCAGGCACCCACAGAACGCTCATTATTTTGTACATACAAGAATTATTATTTTCCCACTCTCCCCATTTTCTTTTCTTGGTCTGCTTAAAAAATTACTTCATTCCAATAAGACATCTTACATGTGTTTATAGTGCCTTGCACACTATAATTTCAAGATGCTCTTTTGAAAGAAAACTTTACCAGGTAGCGAAGGAAGATAATCTCATTGCTGGAGGAAGTGAAGAAATAATTTCACCCTAGGAGACGCTCACACAGATGTGAGCCTCTCATTCTTCTGAATTGGGTTGAGGTTCATTACACGTGAAGCAGTGGGATAGGTTTAGAGCACGTAGATGGATCTTCAAAAAGACCCATCTCAGCCCCCGGGAAAACTCAGGAATGATTTCCGGATTCTTAGTGTACTGCCTCTACACGTATAGATGGCCAGGTATTGGGGAAGCAAAAAATAAACATTTAGAAACAGGCAGGGTTGGGTTTAAATTCCCTCTCTACCGCTTACCAGCTCTGTATCTCTGGGCAAGATACTGACTGTTTGAACTTCTTTACTCATCAATAAAATGAGACTGATACAGCAACACCTATGTGGGTGATTATAAGGATTAGAGGTGACATATGTAAACTACCTGGCACAATGATTCAACACATGGTAAGACTTTAACACCTTGTTGCTCCTATGGTTATTTTCCTTGTCATATTTTAAAAACATCAGACATTGCTTTGTAAGAAGCAGACTTGTATGCCCATTGGCTGCAGAGGCATTTCTGCTGTTCTGCCAAGTAGCGAAAGAAAAGTTAAAAGCCCTATACACCTCTTCTTCTGTACAGAAGTCTTGGCCTAAGACAAAACAAACAAAAAACCCAAAGCAATTAGTGGTCTAAACTGTTATCAAGGTATGGGTGAAATCTCTGCTTTGTAAGAGATAAGATTCTCCTATTTTAAGGGAACCATCCTTCCAGATTTGAGGGAATAATAATTATATAGAACATTTTACAGTGTAGAAGGTGATTTTACTAACCTGCATTATGATTTTTCTGCAAAGGAAATCTATTTGGTCCCTTAGTATTGCTGGTGAGGAAACTGGGGTAACACCTGGGAAATAAAAGAGCTCGGTCATCAAATTCTACATCCTATGCTCTGAAGTTGCTTATGTAATGGTTATAACTGCTCTCTCTGTTTCTAAGGGAAGAAGTTACAAAAACTGCATTACTTGTTTGTGGTCCACAGAGGTTTCCTTTAGAAAGTTACATCTTCATGAAATTCATTAAAAGGGCCCAATTCCTGCGTAGGCCTTCCTGGACAGACTGATTTGGCAGTCTAATCACCTCCCATCCTGCCCCCCACACCCAAGTAACTAGCACAGCCTCAAAAGTGCCTACTGTGTACCCAGAGACACAGAGAATCTACCTTAAAATGTGTTAACAGGTGTAAAAATGGTGATGGAAAATAAGTCAATTTAACTCTGGCCAGAGCTTGAATAGAGTGGAATTAAGTTTAGAATGAAAGATATTTCACTGCCTTTAACCACCAGCTTAGACTGGAGAAGAAAAAATAAAAAAGTACTGGAGAGGAAAAAATTACTGTAGCATTATTTTAAGTACTCTTTTTTATGCAGGTAATTTTTCTTGATTCTTCTAAAATAGCTAAATCAATTTGCAGGTGCTCTCTGGGGTTTCTTGATAGAAAAATAAAAGACCTTGTCTTTTCTTTGTGTCATTTCTCAGGGCTACTACAAAATTGTGCACACTGACTGTTCAATGCACATTATATTGAAAAAGGAAACCACTTAGTCTCCCTCTCTGCTTCATTCCAACTAGGAGGTAAAACTGTCCACGTAGAGTGGGGAACCTCTAGCCCTGGTTTACAGGTAGCGCAGCAGGCAGGTGCATGTCTTCTCTTCTGCTTCCTTTATGGTGGATTCTATCTTACAATCAAGACTACAAGGAGATAGAAATTAAGTAAGCAACAGGAAGGCAAGCATTCTTATTGTTTCCCATTATATGCCCAGAACTTAATGTGGTGCTTGGTACATAGGAGCTATTTAATTTGAAATTTCTTTGATCTATGAGTGATTGCAGAAATTTGAGGTGTATCTCTATCACTTTAAAAGTTCTCATTATCACAAAACATATTTATCTGTATTTGATTTATATTCCATACAAATTTATTCCTATGCAATTTAGGTAGGAAAAGTTTTGTATATACGAGGCTGCAGGAGTTGGCTTTAGTTTACTATAAGTATTATTTTTCAGGACTTTGCTATGTTACTTGGATGAATGTGGTTACTGTAAGTTTGAAAGTCATTGAGGAAATTTTAGTGGTAATTTAGGAGTAAGTTTTGATAATTCAAGCTCGTGTAGAAACTTATAAAGGAGTCAACCTGTCTTTTTTAATACACACACACATACACACACATATACATATGTCACACACACTATATATATGTATATATGTATACATATGTATGTGTGTGTGTGTGTATATATATAAAACATATCCACTCATGCACAGTTTCATTATTTGACAAAAATGGGCATTTCTACTTCTTCTAATAGCAACTGGCATTTATTCAACAAACTCATATATACTTTATTACATGCAGGTCATGTTCTAAGAATTTTACAAATATTGAACTAATATATAATCTTCATAACCTCATAAGTTAGGTACTGTTATTATGCACAGCAAGAGTAAGTTCTTGCCTGAGGTAATCCACGCTTGAAAGTAGAATCGAGTCAGAGTTCTTAACTGGGTAGTCTGGCCTTGGAGCCGTTTAAATCATGCTGCCTCACTGAAGCCAAGCATCCAGGGAGGGGTAGGTCAAACCCAGGCTAGTGTACAGGAAAACATCAAGTTTGGAACACCCCAGAGTTGCTGACTCTCCTGGAAACATGCAGTTTGTCTCATCATTAGGCTTTGAGCTTGTTTTAAGGATAGATTCATAAGGAAGGGGAATGTTTGAGAAGTCCATCTCCAGAGGTCAAAGTGAAGGGCAACTGAGAAGGACATCTCTGAAGGAAGTCAATAGTAGCTAATAATAGCTACCATTTAATGAGTGCTTGCTGTGGGTTAGGCAATTTCCTAAAGACTTTATGTGAATTTACTTATGTCATCTTCAACATAACCCTCTTAAAAAAGGCATTATTAACTACCATCAGAGTGAACAGGCAACCTACAGAATGGGAGAAAATTTTTACAATCTACTCATCTGACAAAGGGCTAATATCCAGAACCTACAAAGAACTCAATCAAATTTAAAAGAAAGAAAACAACCCCATCAAAAAGTGGGCAAAGGATATGAACAGACACTTCTCAAAAGAAGACATTCATACAGCCAACAGACACATGAAAAAATATTCATCATCACTGGCCATCAGAGAAATGCAAATCAAAACCACAATGAGATACCATCTCACACCAGGTAGAATGGCAATCATTAAAAAATCAGGAAACAACAGGTGCTGGAGAGGATGTGGAGAAATAGGAACACTTTTACACTGTTGGTGAGACTGTAAACTAGTTTAACTATTGTGAAAAACAGTGTGACGATTCCTCAAGTATCTAGAGCTAGAAATACCTTTTGACCCAGCCATCCCATTACTGGGGATATATCCAAAGGATTGTAAGTCATGCTGCTATAAAGACACATGCACACGTATGTTTATTGCGGCACTATTCACAATAGCAAAGACTTGGAATCAACCCAAATGTCCATCAGTGACAGACTGGATTAAGAAAATGTGGCACATATACACCATGGAATACTATGCAGCCATAAAAAAGGATGAATTTGTGTCCTTTGTAGGGACATGGATGCAGCTGGAAACCATCATTCTCCGCAAACTATCGCAAGCACAGATAACCAAATATCGCTTGTTCTCACTCATAGGTGGGAATTGAACAATGAGATCACTTGGACTCAGCAAGGGGAGCATCACACACCGGGTCCTATTGTGGGGAGGGGGTAACGGGGAGGGATAGCATTAGGAGATATACCTAATGTAAATGACGAGTTAATGGGTGCAGCACACCAACATGGCACATGTATACATATGTAACAAACCTGCACGTTGTGCACATGTACCCTAGAACTTAAAGTATAATCATTTTTAAAAGGCATTATTGATATCTTCACTTCATATATGGTGAAGCTGAGACAGAGAGAGTTTGGGTAATTTGCTGAAGGATATGCAGCTGAGAGGCAGAAGCTGGGATTGAAATTCAGAAAGCGTGGATTCAAGGTCTGTCCTTGTAACTACTAGACTATTATGATCTTAAGGAAAAGAGACCATCGACTGTATGTGACTCTAACACCTGGTTCCCCAGATCAGTTTCCCCAGAGGGAAAAATGATCAGAATAAAATAAAATAAAAAATGTATTTATTTTTTAAATATAAAAAAAAATTTCCAAATCCCTCTCTCTCTCTATATATATATGCATTTTTTTTTCTTTATTTTGAGATAGCTTTGCTCTGTCGCCCAGGCTGGAATGCGGTGGCCTGATCTCGGCTCACTGCAACCTCCGCCTCTCGGGTTCAAATGATTCCCCTGCCTCAGCCTTCTGAGGAGCTGGGATTACAGGCATGCACCACCACGCTTGGCTAATTTTTGCATTTTTAGTAGAGACGGGGTTTCACTGTGTTGGTCAGGCTTGTTTTGAACTCCTGACCTCGTGATCCACCTGCCTTGGCCTTCCAAAATGCTTGGATTGCAGGCGTGAGCTACCATGCCTGGCCATCAATAGGTGTTTTATTGCATCATTTATATATCACAAATAGGTCTTAGGAATCATCCAGCATCTTGTTTCTGTAGCTGGACAACTCTTAGATCTTATTCATCATCTTGCAGAACTTTTCCTTTTTCAGAGACATAGATACCATCCAAAAGTTTTCTTATATTTTTGTTTTTAACTGTTGTGGCTTGCTGAATCAAAGCAGCTGAATTTGAAATAAGCTCAATGTTGTTTCCTTCAAAGATTAATTCATCGTTCTGGGCTTGAGATACCAAACAAGCAACATTTGGCCTTATCCAAACCCTGAGGATTTATTTTTCATCCAGGAAATTTCAGATGTCAACAAGAGACCCATTATCCTGGATAACAACATTGATGGGGAAGTGAGCATGCACAGACCTCATCTTGTAATGGAAGCCCACTGTAACACCCTTGATCATGTTCTGTGCATGACTACAAAGAGTACAGACAGTAGCCAGGTCTTTTCTGTTTCTTCATTTGTCAACTGGAGCCTCTTGTTCTTTCCAAGGAGACTGAGTTCTACATTAATATGACAGAAGTCCCTTCACAGGGTTCCTCTGGGGCCCTTCACAATAACTGTGTGTCCCTTCAGAGTAATGTTGACGTTTTCTGGAGTGTTGACAGTCTAACTGCTGAGAAAGTCTTCATTCTTGCCATAGATGTGGCAAAGAGCAGAAGTAAAAAATTTAGAATTGAAATAGCTCATAGGCTTATTATCTTCTGGAAATTAATAGAATGGGGAGATGAGGAGACGCTATTGTCAGTCTGGAGGGATGAGGAAGCCTACTCAGACAGATGTGCTGAGCAGCCTGAGAGTGGGAAGCACACTGAGAATAGGAAGGAATTGGATATATCGAGAAGAAAGGGAACCGACAAAGCAGATCTGACCCTGGGAGGGAGCATTGGCATTGAGCAGCCTAAGGCCCATGTGTGACTTTCTTTGCTAATTTGGGAAGAGCCACTAATAATGTTTGAAATTAGGACTCCAGAGGCAGTACCAAGTAGCAGGCAGATGTTAGCCGATAAGTTCAGGAGCATTGGGTTTTAGTCTTAGTAATTAGCCTTATGACCTCATCAATGCCCTGGAAGTAAATGGTCTAATGTTCCCTCATACAATGTACAAGGCTTGAAGTCAAGCAAACCTTTATAATAAGTACTAAAACTGTCAGTGTTATAAGATGGCAACAGCTATTATTTGTTTATGCTTTATTTATGGATGCCTTAATGATTCTTTGGTTTTACAGAAAGAAAATAATCAAAAGGTCATTTTTAGGCAAACACACACACACACACACACATATCTGGAATATGCTGCAGTTGTGTTGCCATTTCAGAACATGAAAAATATATTCAGTACAAAACATTCAATAAAATAAAAAGTATGGCTAGTTGAACAATTTCAAAAAATAACACTCAGATTATATTAGACCAAAATGTCATAAATAAGCAACTCTTTCCAAATGCTAGAGTCTGGGATCCTATTATCGTAATATTGGTTTATTGAATGAGGAAACTTAAATAAATGAGAAGGAACTCATAACATACTTGATAAAATAAAATAACTAAATTAAAAAGTTAAAGAGAGCTAAAGACATAAGCTGAGTATATTCATGCAGATGTGATGTGAAATCACACTGAGTGCTGTCAGATTTGATCAGTGGTCCTCAGGTTGGGTATCCCAGAAGTTCCAATAGAGGTTCTTGAAGTATATTCAGTGTTTCAGTATAAATATGCTGGTAATGATAGCCAACAAGTTAATGAAGGTATGAAGTGTTATATTGGAATTCTATTAATGCAGTATCAATGGCATGTTGCCCAAAACTCTAATTTGCTGAACACACACACACACAAAATATGAAATCAAACTAATAATTTCTGAAGATAATACAGAAGTTCTGTGTTAATTCCCATGATGAGTTATGGAGTCTTTGGAATATTTGATTTCCTCTGTTCCTACTTCAGGAACCACTTCAGACTGTGGTTCTATTATTAAATTTATAATGAAAACAAAAAGTATGGCTAGTTGAACAATTTCAAAAACTAACACTTATTTAACTTTATAATGGATAAAGTATGTACATTAAAGCCAGACAGACAAAGGAGTTCACATTATAGCTCCATCATTTTGTTGCTTTTAATCTTAAATGATTATTCATCTTAATTACTTTGGGTCTGAACTTCTTCCCTTGCAAAAATGGGACTGTCACCTATTTTGTTAGGTTGCCATTGGATGTAAATGAGATAACATAGGACAGTGTTTGGCACATAGCAAACACACACTAAATACTGATATTATTTCTCTTTCCCATCTTGTCTGTGGTACTATTAATCACCGAATTTTAGTGAAAGTTAAGTTATCTATTTATATTTCCTCTTCACCTTCCATTTGGTGCCAAGGACACATTTGGACCACACAGGAGGTTAAGCAAAGATTACAATTGATGTTCTTCCTTATGTTCTGTCCATTTTTATTACTCTTGTTGAAATTGCTTATTTGCAATCTGGCCAGATTTCAAGACAATGGATTGAACAACACATCTAATATTGGGTCAAAATGAAAGTAGAGGTTGGAGCTGCTAAATCAAAGATGAAATCAGCCAGCCAAGCAAACAAGTTTTCATTCCAGCTCTCTAAGGCAAACATAAGGTAGAGATGCCAGATAGAAAGTAACATAGTTAAGAAAGCCACGGAAGTCATTAGCAGAGGCTAAATGAGCTTCATATTGGCACGTTGTAAATGTTTAACTTTTTCTAAGCCTCACAAAAACTTGAGAGTTCTGCTAGAAAATCTTGTAAGAATCAGATGTGTACCTCTTACTTGTTCCAGAGTGCATGTTTTGAAGAGACTGAATTACACTGTAAACCAAAAGCTCCACACTAAGAACCATCTCAGGCCATAGACCTCGGATTTATACCAGAGTTCAATCACAGACCACAAAACAAAATGAGCTGAAGTGTCTAGAGAGTAGTGCCTGGCACTTTTGCCTTTGGCATTGCTTTGCTCTGAATCTGAACTTTCGCAGACAAGAACAAATGAAGTCATCTTTCTCCCTCTCTTGTTTCCCTTCAATCCCAAGCAGCTGCAGTTTGGGGTTATAGTTTGTCCTGCTATTTAACCACCTGCCTTTTCAGAGGTCCATGACAATTCAATTCAGTTCTTTCAGGCATTTATCAAGCTGCTTCTCTAGGTTAGAACCTATGGGTGATGCTGAAAATTCATCTTAGTCAAAGTCATGGCCACTGCTTTCAAGTTGTTCACTGTTTAGCAGCAGAGCTAGGTAATTAAACATTCAGTTCAATATGAACAATGCTGTGATAGAGATATAAATCATGTGGTAGGTTCACAGAAAAGAGTGATCACTTAGCCTGGGGGTGTTGGGAAACTTTTCATAATCATTGCTATAATCTTTGTAAGGGAAACTCCTTGTAAGCTTCTCGAGGTGGACTTCTCTGACTCTCCTTGTAGCCTGTCCTCTGGCCTTAAAAGCCCACTGGACATTGCTTCCTTTGGACACTTACCACACTTCACATAATGGTCTGTTAACCTGTCCATTAAAGTGGGCATCCCAGCCAGGCACAGTGGCTCACACCTGTAATTGCAGCACTTTGGGAGGCCAAGATGGGCAGATCATCTGAGGTCAGGAGTTCAAGACCAGCCTGGTCAACATGACGAAGCCCTGTCTCTACTAAAAATATAAAAAAAATTAAAATAAAAAAATAAAAAATAAAATAAATAAATATAAAAAGAAGAAGAACATTAGCCGGGCGTGGTGGCTGGCACCTGTAATCCCAGCTATTAAGGATGCTGAAGTAGGATAATTGCTTGAATCTGGGAGGGGGAGGTTGTGGTGTGCCAAAATTGCGCCACTGCACTCCAGCCTGGATGACAAGAGCAAAACACCCTCTAAAAAAAAAAAAAAAGTGGGCATCCCTTGAGATCAGAGATATTAAGTTTTAAATTTTTTTCTCCAAGTACCTTATAATAGCAAAGAGCATTATATTATTTTCTTAAGAAATGTTGGCCGGGCGCGGTGGCTCAAGCCTGTAATCCCAGCACTTTGGGAGGCCGAGACGGGCGGATCACGAGGTCAGGAGATCGAGACCATCCTGGCTAACACGGTGAAACCCCGTCTCTACTAAAAATACAAAAACTAGCCGGGCGAGGTGGTGGGTGCCTGTAGTCCCAGCTACTCGGGGGGCTGAGGCAGGAGAATGGCATAAACCCGGGAGGAGGAGCTTGCAGTGAGCTGAGATCCGGCCACTGCACTCCAGTCTGGGCGACAGAAAAAAAAAAAAAAAAGAAATGTTAATAGAATAAATAAATATGACATTTGAATTAAGACTTACATAATGAGTAGAAGTGTGTCAGGTGTGCATTTCAGAATAGGAAAATGATGTTTCCTCTGCCTAGAATAATAAAAATCATCATTTTTATGTGTCTGTTTTTTACCCAAAATGACAGTAAGAATTTTACAAAAATTATCTCTAAATATCATAATAATCCTGAAAGATAGATTTTACTCTCCACAACTCACAGAAATGGAAACCCAGACCACTAGTAGTTTAATAACTTGGCCAAGGAGGCACAGCTGGTAGGTAGCAGAATCAGAATTTGAATCCTAGTCTTCTTAACTTCAATGTCAGAGTAATACTACTGTGCAATACTTCTTAATCTGTATAAGGAGCATATAAATCCTAGGCATTAGAATTTTAGGGAGGACTGTGGCTGTTTCTAGGCCAAATGAATCTCTGAAGGCTCAAAAGATGTATTTCAGACTTTGATTTTTACACACATACGTGCATATACATACTTCTGTGACTATATATTTGTTTCACTCATATTCTATAAGAAAAAAAAACTTAATCTGAATTGTCCAGATTAGCAAAGGGTAGAAAGGGAAATTTATACATGTACCCTAACTTAGTCATTCAGAAACACCAATATAGTTCCTCCCAAACAATGTCTTATTGGTTTTCTCAAACCATGGTAAACTACCAAGTTTTACATTTTGTCCTTGGCTTTTCACTGTTTCTCATTTATCCTTTAATTAAGGAATAAACTATTTATTGTTAAATGCCATAGTATACATTTTTGTGTGAAGAATGTATGAAGAAGCATTTGGCAGTATGGTGTTGTGGCTAAGAGCATAGATGTTAGAGGCGGACTTCAAATCCTGGCCATACCACTTAGTATGTGATCGTGGTGGGAGGAGGTCACTTAACTTCTCTCAGCTTTACTTTCCTTATCTGTAAAATGAAGAAGATGTCAGAGTCCTTGAGGGAATTAAGTGAAATTATGTGTGTGACGGCTTAGTATAGTGCCTGGAAATATAGGTGCTTTGTTTTTTATATTTGTTTCTATCTTCATAGTTAACGTCCTAAACAAAATAATGAGAAAAATGCATAGCTGAATGGAAAGAAAATACATATACAAGTGTTATATAATAATAATTATACTTGTATATTTATAGTTCAAATAATCTATTTAACACATATGTATTAGGTATTTATTACAAGGAAGATGCTCGAAGTTCTAAATGCTTTAGCTTTCCATGCATGCCTGTATATTTTTCATGTTCCTTTTAAAGCATCTACTGGGCAATAAATTAAGACCACAGTAGGCATCAGGCTTTTAGATTAAAAGCCAAGAGTGGTAATGGGCATCAGTATTGGCCCCAAAGAAGGGTGGGTAAGGAATATAGAAGGGCTGTCCATCAAGCCTTTATCAGAAAGGCAGCATTCTACTTCCTGCCAACAGATGCCCAGTGGGCCTGATCACATGGGCACACCCAAGCTGTGGCTTTTGAGGGCAAATATGCTGATCTTCTGTCTGAAATTCCCACTGCCTGGGAAGAGCTAAAGGAAAGTTTGCTATTATTGTTTTGCTTTTCTCTGAAGAACTTCATAGGAAAACTGAAGCTTTGTTTTCTTCAAAGGATCACTTGCTCTTTGTAGAGGCCCCTGTTGGCATCCTCTCCTCCAGTGGGTTGAATTATTGTGCCTTTCTGAGGAACTTCTGGATTGCCCCTGTAATCTTCATCTATTGTGTCTCCATTTCCTTGTTGGCCTTGAGGATGTTCAGTATTTCCCCAATTTGTGCTCCAGTGCTACTTCGTTAAAAGGCTTGTTCAAGCAGATTGAGAGGAAAGTGGGAGCTGCTGAAGCTCTTAATGCTTGTAGGACACAGCCTCCTTCAAGTTCGTTATCATGGTTTGTGGCTCATTCTGCAAAACCCCAAAAGCATACAGGGAAGGAGAGTGACATTTATTCGTTCGTTTAGTCGGAAGGATAACTTTGAATAAATTAAATGTAACAAAGTTTAATTGAGAAAGAACAATTTACAAATCGAGCAGTCCCTCGAACCAGAATAGGTTCAGGGAGACTCTGGGCAGCTATATGATCAGACATTTATGGACAGAAAAATGAAGGTGACATGTAGAAAATGAAAGTAAGATACAGAAACAGCTGGATTGTTTACAACTTGGCATTTGCCTTATTTGAACAGAGTTTGTATAGTTGTCTGTCTGTGACTGGCTGAAGCTGATTGATAAAAGAGTAGGTTATACTCTGTTTACACATCCAGTTAAGTTACGGTCCACTGTATATGAAGAAATCTTTAGTATGAACTTAAAATAAGTAGATAGTTTAGGCTAAACTTAACTAAACTATCATGTATTTTTGAATACTTTATGTGTGTCAGGGTCTCTACCAGCTCAGAATGTCAAAATGAATGAGACCTTTGAACTATAAAGGAGATCAAAGATCATGTAAAAGGAAGAAACTGAGAACCAGGGAGATGAAGGGGCTGATTGTGGGCAATACAGATGGTTACAAACAAAGTTGGATCTCACATCCAGGTTTCTCAACCCAAATAGCCTGACATACTCTTCACATATGTTTTAATGCCTAAGTTGCAGATGCCTCAAGTGCAAATAGAGCAGCTGTACAGAGCATTTTTGGTATGTATGTATGTATGTATGTATGTATTTTTTTTTCTTTAAAGAATATGGCTAAATGTGCCAATAATTCCGGTCGCCGCATTATCCTGCTTCAGTTATTGCAGTGAGGCAGCAGGCTGCCTGTGAGTACTTGCTTATTATTATTATTATTTTCTTGTTACAGCTGCCTTTGTTATTTCACTCAGTCCAAATTTTACTAAGAACCCAACAATGAGAGCAGGCCAGTGTGTCTGATTTGTTCAGTCCCTGCATCATAAGGATGGTCCTAAACTTGTATGTTTCTAGGAAACAAGCCTGGCCCATAGTCAGCATTCATCAACAACAATGACAGTGTATTGAGCAACTGCCGTGTGACAGGCTCTGTATCAATATTTAATGAAGAATGAGACACAGAGCCTACCTTCAAGGAACATTTTTTTTTTGACAAATAGTCATAATACACAGTAAGAAATGCTATGATAAAAATAAACAATGTTGTGGGACCAGAGGACAGATTCCTGTTGTCCAGGGAGAGGGGAAGAGGAGGCGGTCAAGAAATGTTTCTTGGAGTAAGTGGTGCACGAGTTGATTCTTAATGAATGAGTAGGGTATATTTAGTCCCCAGAAGTCTGTGTTGCAGGAGGTATGGGTGGGTGAGAAGAGGAGGATATCCCAGAAAGAGGAAACAGGTTAGAAAAAAGCACAGAGAAGTCATGGTAATGGCTGGTAGTTATGTGTGGCTGAAACGAAATCTCCAGGGAGAAAAAGTGAGAGTTTCAGATGTTGTTGGGAAAGGTAGGAAAGTACCAGATCAAGAAAAGTTTTGAATATAATAAGCTGAGGAGTCTGAACTTTGTTCTAAAAATAAGAGCAACTGAAGAGTTTCAAACAGGGAAATAATTGGAGAAAGTCCAGAATGATTATAAATAGCCCTGACTTTCTCTAAATGGCTACACTGTTAATATACATGGATCGTAAACATCATTTTATTGGAATTATTCTGAGTACCCAGCCTTTCTTCTTTTCATCTCAGGAGCAGAGTCCTATTTGATGCTGAGGAGTTTACTCAAGAAATAAAAGCTATGGAATTGCTCAAAGTCATTCATAGCTACCGACTTATGAAGAAGGCATACATTTAATGTGTCCTTTTATTTGTGAGTAGCAAAGATCCATATTATCCAAAGACAGGAGCTTGCTTGCAGTAAAACTAAAGGATGTAAAAATTTTGGAGTGTTGCTTTTTCTGATACAAGAAACTTTAAAATATAATCCTATTTCCAGTAGCAACCAAAAAGTCTAAGGGCAAAGCCCAAGCTGCAAAGCCTGAAGCTTCAGTTATTAAATAGTTTTAACATTTACCTTCAGGGATGGCTTAACCGTATTAGAAGAATGATCTGAAATTTGCTTGAATCATCTGTCTGCACTGCTAGACATGATTCACTTAGTGGAAGTTGCAACTCTTCAAACTTAAACCTGACTTTACTAAAGGCTGTCAGCTTACTATGGTAAATGCTCCTTTTAGTTCCATTTGTAAAATGGTATCAAATTTACATGTTCCAGTGTACCTCTTCCTTTTCAGTCAGAGTTTCACTCTAGTCTCAAAGGGAGCACTCTTCTTTTTCTAGGTCAACTGACCTTAAAACCAAAAGAGTGAATAAAGATTCTTATTTCCAGTAATTTTTTTTCTTCAAACATGATAAAATAACCTGCGATTTTAAATATATTATTTTGGACGGTTAGAGCTACCTCGGTAGAATGATCAATGAGGATTTGTCTGCTTCTCTCTTGGGGAAAAAAAAAAAAAAAAAAAAAAGCAAGACTGACAGGATTTCTGGAGTCTGCTGTTCTTGTTGACAAGTGCTAAGCTTTTGATAGAATAACCTCTGAGTTCTATATTTGAAGTCCGGTATACATATTTCAACACAGAAAACTTCCATTTGGCAGTTTGGTATTCAGGTCTGCTAGTGGGCAAGGCCTTAGGCAAAACTGCTTAGTATAAATAACATCTTCTTCTCACTGGTTCAGGCAAAGCCTGGGGTGTGGCAGTGAGGAAAAGCGAGTGAAATGACATTTATTGAATACATATGATGTTAGTGACTTCTCATCCTTTTATTTAGTTCTCATCATAATCCCAGGAAGCATCAGTTGTTATAAAAATTTTACCAAAGAAAAAACTATGACAGAGAAGTAAACAACTTGACCAAAATTATACAGCTAAGAAGTGGTAGAACCAAAATTTGTGCCTAGGTCTGTCTCCTAAGTCCATCATTTTTTCTACTATTTCATGTTACCTGAAATACCACCAGCTGGTACCCATGTTCCTTGCCACCCATTTTAAAACTTTCTTTTCAGTGAAGATATTTATTTTGTTGTATTGTTATTGTTGTCTTTTTATGTGTATGTATTGGGCAGGGGGGTAGTAGTGAACTATGGCCTATTGTTATATCGTCTTGGTGCTGAGATCCTATGACACTTTGAAGTTCCAGGTTTCCTTGGTTCACTACACTTTCATCTCATTTGATCACAGCAACATTTCTGTAAGGACATTTTATTGTTGTGACAATTTGACAGAAAACAGAGGATTAGTAATGCTGTATTTCTGTTATGTGTCTTAAGATGAATTTTTGTCTAAATCTTAAATCATTTTCTCTATAGCACACTGTTTATTTTTCCCAAAATAATGTGATAGTGTCAGGAAATGTTATTATCCTATGACCAGTCTTCTTAATTATCATTTATGCCCATTCTCTTAGTTATTCATTCATTCATTAGGTAAACATTTCTTAATGGATTAGTTTTTTTAATAGGCTAATTACTGGTCTAAACCTGAGAGAAATAAAAATAGAGAAGATAGAGTCTCTGTTCCATATGGAACACACATAATCTAGTGAATTATTTGCAATGTGCTCCCTGCCATTACTTTTGGTAGCCTTGTTTACCATTAAAACATCCATTTTTCTACATTGATACTCCATGGGGATGGCTCACAGTAGAAACAAAACATTTTGTGTGTGAGAAATGCATTTATGCCTTTAAGAATCGCCCAGACCAAGTTCACAGAATTGGCATCATATTTCCTGAAACAAACAGGCAAACCAAACAAATGCTAAAGTGATACTTCTGACTAGCTGCTATGCTATGTCAGGAAAAACAGGAACAGTGAGTCCAGGCTGAAGTGAACAGTGAGGCTGACTGCTAGAGTTCCAGAGCTTTCTTCACTCCCTGCTTCTTTACAAGGAATCGCTGGAACGTAAAGAGTTATGCCATCAGAATAATATTGAGGTGAATTTTTAATGAAAGAAAATTGTTATAATGTATTATTCAGATAGAAAAAGCAGATTAGAAACTATGTACAGTATCATCTTATTCTTAAGACAATAAATATATGTGTCAGTGCGCATTAAAAAGTCTAGCATACTATCAGTGGCTCTATTTAATAGATAAGATCATGCATTTATTTTTAATTTTTTTATTGTTAAGTTCTCACAATCAAGAATTACTGCTTTTGTCACAGAACAAGTGACATTTAAACTCTTATGATGTTTAAAAATGCTAGGAAAATGAAGGCCTTGCAGTGAAGAGCACAGCAAATTCTAAAGCAAAAGAGAGTTGGATTGAAAATCAGATCAAAGGAGGAAAGAGTCATAGTAGCAAAAAAGAGCTACCCCAAACCTGACCTCAGGATCAAAAGAGGGCTGGAGAAATGTTCCAAATGGTTTCTACAAGATTCTGTTGCCCCTTCTGAGTAATTTACTCAGACATAGGCTCCTGCTGTCTTTCCCCTACCCTAGAGGCTACTAGGAAACCACTGGATCTGCTCAGGCTGAATAGATGATGGTCTTGGGTGGCATTAAGGATTTCTTGATGGGTCAGTAAGGGAAAGGGTTGAGGAATATCACTCATTACTTGAGCCTGAAATCCTTCTTAGGTAGACCAAGGAAAGGGGCAGGTAAAGCGAACATGATATATCTGGAATGTGTCTCTATTGTACCTCAGTGGTTCTAAGAGTCAACAACTGCCTGGAGAGGGGCTTCACCCTCACAGTAACTATGAATATTTTGGAGGTGTTTCATATTTATTTTAAGATTCCGTCTCTTGTAAACTTTATGAGAAAATGGTAGAGGAACTTATTCTCCATTTTCCCTGTCTCTTATTCTTTTTTCCTCCCTCTTTTCCTCTACTTTTCCTTTTCTCCCCCTTAACAGCTATCTCGGTAACTTTCTCTCCCTCTCTTCATTTGTCTGCCTTTTCCTTCTTCCGTTTCTCAGTCATATCCCCTTGTCTGAGCTTTTGAGTATGTATGTGAGCACCTAATTTGCCAAGTTCTGTTAGGTAATGGGCACACAAATGAATAAGATGGGCCCAGTATCTCTCCTGAAAAAACAGAGAATGACAGGGGATTGTTAGAATACTTGCTAAATATTATAACCTAAGGAAGAACTTGAAATCTTCAAAGTTTTCACATGAAGAGTAGAAACTTTTCCTCGGCACTTCTGCCTGTGTGATCAAATGAACTCTGCAGTTGAATCTCTCATTCGGCTTCTAGGAGCTGTCAGCTTCAAGAGCTTGGAGATGCTGCTAGTCTCCAGTGACAGCTCCCCAGCATTCCCACAGCTACTCTCTAAAGCAGGTTGGTTTTTACAATTACATGTGAATAAAAACAACAACAACAAAAAGGAACAAAGGGGAGTATTTTTCAGTCTCAAATAATTTTTTTTGATCTTATATTTATTTTTACCTTTGAACTCTGAACAGACACTTCTTGTTTTCTTTATTGTTTTTACAAAAAGATGTATGTGGGAAGGGGTTGCAGAATTTGCTTATAAAGGTCAGAAAATCCTAACTAAGTAAATCAGCTATTATATCTCAGAGATTAGGAGATTGAGACAAAGACAGAGCAAAGGTGGCACTATAATTAACAGGCGGTTGCAGGAAAGGAAGGATTCATGCTGTGCAATATGTAATTTGGAAACCAAATGTTCTTGCCAGAGAGACCTGGCCTTGTGCAGAAAGCTATGGGGGCTGTTCTAGACAAATGAACTGACAAAACCTGCCTAGTGTGCTGTAGAATACTGGTCATCTGTTCTCTTTTTCAATCTCGGTCACAGCCAGACTATTCATTATTTCACTCAGTTATGCATTTAACAATTATTGATCACCAACTATTCATTGAACACTTTTCTAAACATAGAAACACAAAGATGAATAATTTACAAATCTTTGCCCTCAGGTTGGTTTCTGTTTTATAAAGAAGTTAAACATAAAACTGATATCTTTCTCTCCAATCCACCAAGTGACTTCTGAGACAGAAACTCACATAGGTTGTCATGAAAGTAGAGAGGCTCTTCAAAATTCATGCAAGTTTCAAGAAAGCTTCTGAGAAAGACTTGAAGTATATCAGGGTGGAAGCCATTTCTTAGCAGACGATGTAACATGTGCAAAGATGTGAAGATAAGCAAAAATGCATCAGGAAACTTTATACAGTTCTTAAAATAAAAGTGCACGATAGAGTCAGTATTGGTATATAAAGAACAAGAAATATTCCAGAATAATTTGGAGTATAGTTATTAACTTCCTTACTGGAAGAATTTTGAATCAACAATTTGTTTAAGGGTCAGTTTGATTAAGGAACATACAATCAATTTACACAAACATCTAAATCTCTCAAGGGAAGAGATTGTAAACCTTTTTATTTTTATTTTTGCACTGCCAGCATGCAGTATAGTGCTTGACATATAGTAGGTGTTCAATAAATGTAAAACTTGGAATAACCTTGGCAATGTTGAATAATTGATTTTAAAGGAGAAGGACAGAGAGAAAGAAGGAATATTGGGCTCCTAATCTATGCCTGGTGCTGTGTTAAGTGTTTTACAGGTGTTATGCTAATTAATATTCACAATAACCTCCTCAGGGTGTGTGTGTGTGTATATATATATATATATCTTGTCATTTTTCAGAAGAGACATTTTAACTTTTGGGAGATCTAGTAATTTACCATTGTCACTGATACAGTTTGAATATGTGTCCCTGCCAAAACTCATGTTGAATTGTAATCCCCTATGTTGGATGTGGGGCCTGTGGGAGGTGTTTAGGTCATGGTGATGCATTCTCATGGCTTGGTGCTGCCCTTGCGATAGTGAGTGAGTTCTCATGAGATCTGGTTAAGTGTGTGGCACCTCCTCCTACCTCTTTCTCTTGCTACTATTTTCATCATGTGAAGTGCCTGCTCCTGTTTCACCTTCTGCCATGAGGAAAATCTCCCTGAGGCCTCCCCAGAAGTCAAGCAAATGATGGCTTTTGCAGTCTGAAGAACTTTGAGCCAATTAAACTTTTTTTCTTTATAAATTACCCAGTCTCAGACATTTATGGCAATGCAAGAATGGTCTAATACAGTTACATAGCTAACATCTGGTGAGAGGCAAGATTCAAACTCAGGTCTGTCTTTCTCCACAGCCTGTTTCTACTTTTGGGTACAAACCTTTGCTGAAATTTCTGTTGCAGTACTCTGGGGGAGAATGCTACAAAATTTGTTCATTTATAATAACAGAATAATATGGAATTTCACAGTTAGGTACTAATTTAATTTTTGTACTATATGTTGTAAATTCTGTAAGAGTTCAGAAATGAAATTGGAAATTAGAGAGTTTTCTGTGTTTTGTGGGTTCAAGAAGCCTTATATACAATTCACTACCAGCAAATGATACAGGATACAAAATATATAAATCACAACTGAGACTGTTGAATAAATGATTGTGCATAGCCTTGTGTTTAAAATGAATGTTTCTGACATTACCAATGTTAGGTTGCTAATATACTGTGTTCAGATGCTGCTCCTGTACATGTTCCTCTTGCATAGCTCCCCTCTGCTAGTGCAGAGCTGACTTTGTGTTTCCCTACCGTCAGCCTTGTTGCTGATTTTATAAACAGTGCCTTTTTCATTTTAATTAATAAGGACTGGATCTTTCCTTTCTTTTTTTTTTCCTCTGAATTTCAGGCCAAAATATGTTTTAGCGTCACATATCAAGAAGCTCTGCCACCTTCAGACCTCTGAGTCATGGGTAGTGACTGGCTCCACCAGCTTTCTTCCCTAAGTCCCACATGCTTCCCAATGTACACATTCGCTGGATGAATCAATGATGTGGAGGAGGATTCCAGATACATAGACCTTCCCACTGCCTGTACAAGTTACCCATGGCTTCCCTCCCACCCCAGCTTTCAAAAGTTAGAAGTGTTGTGTCTTGAAGCAAAGAGGAATCATGCTCAGGACCTTGTTGCCAGGGGTACCAGAGATAAGGTTCCTCACAGAAAATGATCTGCTTCTGACTCCACACAATGTAAATTTGGAAACCACTGATAATTTATACATATGTTCTTTTAATATCTCCTAGTACTGTTGAGAGAAGACCATATTATTTAATGCAGGGGCAACACACCTGCCTTATGCTGTCTTCATAATAAAAGATAATAGATCTGAATCACCCAAACTAGTCTCAAAATAGTTGACCCTCAATAAGTAATAGCAGACACTATCGTAATTATTATGATAAAAACGATAAAGACAATGGTGATGAAGACAAAGAAAAATACATTCTATGCTTGGCACCTAATTGTTTATCCCTGACCTAAGGATCCCACTAAATTTCACATTTAAAATTTAAGAGAAAAGAGAAAATATTGGATTAGAAGACTGCACCTGTGGTTGTTCTCTTATAATCTAAATGACTAGCCTTTCCAAACAACATGATTTTCTTTCACATGTTAAACTATAGTCTGGCCCATCATGAGAAAGATACAAGGTTTATGAATCAAAAAATTAGTCAAAATTTTGAATAACCTCGGACTTCAAATTTTCAACATACCGATATTTTTAGGAAAATGTCTATCACTTGAGTCTTGAATAAGGGTAATGTAGGCCAACTTTGTTTCCATCTGAAGTTTCAATATTTTTATCATTTTCCTCCAATAGAGATGAGGTCTGGCTTTTAGTCAGGAAACCTATTTCATGGATCATAAGATTGTGTTCTCAGAGTACCTAGAAGTTACAAGCAGATGGTCCCAGAAGAAACCCCAGACTTATTTGATTTCTAGGTGACACATGTAGAGTAACCTTGAGCAGAGAAATAACGTAATTATCCCAGTCTTGATGGGAACTAGTCATAAGTCATGCGGAAGCAGCTTGTTCAGGAAAAAATGGAGCAGCCATTTGGTAATCAAGCCCAATTACGGTTTCCAGTTTCTAGTGCAGTTGTCAGTAACAAGTAATCTGTGGTAGAGAGTAATCTGTGATGAACAGTGTCCTAGGAACATGCACCGGCTTCAGGGGGAGTAATATGAAATTTTAGATGTTTCATTCTTCAAATTTTTAAGGACTTTTGACTTAAATAAAAGGTTGACTCTCTTCTGAGAGGTAACTATTATTTGATAATTTTGTCATGCTAGTCTTAAGATGAGGGAGTGGTGTGGGTTAAAGCGGGGAGTGCTTGCACTATTTGACCTGTGATGTTCACTGAAAATGCTGAGGACCAATACAAGGAGGAATGTCGTGAGGAAGAGCTTGATGAGTAAATCTTTAATCCTTAGTTTCTGTCTCTATAAAATGGGAATGATAGTGAAGCTCTTGGAGGATTTTTGTTAAGGTTAATAATAATGATTTGGTAGACCTCATACAGTACCCGAGCAATAAATGCTTAATGTATGGGAACTCCTAGTAGGAGTTATAACTACAGTAGCCATTCTGACCATTGTTCTAATAATGATCATAAAAATAACATAATCATGTTGTGATTACATACCAATCAATTGTAAGATGTTTACAAGGTTTTAGTGTGTTAAAGTTTTATATGTATCAATTTAGTTAGCGAAATAACTTCTTGAGGAAAAGTGTTGCTATCCCATTTTAGGATTACTTGTAAATATAGTGGTGGTATTAGTGACAGTGGCAATAATAACATTAGGAGTATTTTATGATGGCACTAATGCCTCAGATCCTCTGTAGAAATAGTCATGGTATAAAAGAAAAGCAGGAAAATACACTGCTGAACTTTCTCAAGTTCTTGAAAAATAAAAACAAAACAAATCAGGAAAGTTTTTAGAACCTACATGTCACCTCCTGATTTCTTCCCCCCATCATTACTCAAGTAGAAGAATCCAACACATGGATGTCTGACCATATCCCACATTATTCCAAGATTATCTGTTATGGTTCATTATTCTAGTTAGCATCTCAATAAATAATCCCTGAGTACATATTATGTGTGAGCATTTGGTAAGGCATTGGAGATACACAAATAAATGTACTTCAAGCACTGGACTACTTTAGGACCTAGCAGAGAATAATATTAAGATAATAAATGAATTACAGTATAATATGTGTTGCAATACTGAGGTAATTGCACAACACATGAAGAGAAAAAAATGTTCTCATTATGGTGGGAAAGCCATATGTACACTATGGTGGTAGGGAAGAAGCCAGTGCCTATTTTAGATTGGAATCATTTGAATTAGGTACATTGACATTGCATTTGTTTATTAAATACTCTGTGTATGCATTGTATTAAAAACAAGTAATTGAGGTTGTAACTATTAAAATGTATGTAGTTAATATTTCTCAAGAATTCAAATGCAGAAGAATGATGTACAGAGTTTAGATTATGAGATCTGGAGTAAGAAGATCCATGATTAACACTAAGTCATTGAACCTCTCTAATCCTTGTCTCATCTGTAAAACTGTGTAATATAATAATATTTCTCTGCCATACTTTCAACGATGTGAGTGATCCATGAGCTATAAAGTGTTATACAAGCTAGAAAGTGCTATGTAAGCACTGATTATTACTATACATAGCTGGAAAGATCTGGGAAGGTTTCATGGAAAGAATTTTCCTTGAGTGGAGTTTAATGAGTAGAATTTTGATAGGGAGGAAGCAAGTTTGTGTCAGAGAGATCAGAAAACCTCCCAGTTCCCTCTTGAAAAAAGGTGGGGTCATTACTTTGATTATCCTCCACATGGTGGAGGGAATGGCCTAAGTAAATACATGTAGGTAGGAAAACTCAGGACAAAGTTATTACTAGTTGGGATATATCCAGTCATCAGTAGAGAGTCATTCAATGATAAGCAGAAGAGCAGCATAATCAAAAGCGTGGTGTTTGGGGTAGTACTCTTCATACAATTGATAGGATCCCCTGGAGAGAGACTGAGTGCAAAGTTAAGAGGCTAGAGTTAATAAGGGCCTGCACTAGCTTGGAAGCTATGGAACTAAAAGGAGGAAGTTGATATAAGGGATACCACAATGGTAAAATTTCCAGAGACTGGTTTATCTCTCAAGCTTCTCTATACCACCATAGCCAGCATAGATTTGAAAGAGCTTTGAGGAACGATCACAGTGGCTGATATCCTCCATCTCTGGCAAAACTGACCTAGAATATACATGGCATTCAAAGCTTTCCATGTTTAGGTCTCGGTTCACCATTTTGATCCTTCAGTTCTAAGCTATAGCCATAGTGAATTTTCCTCATTCTTTGACCATGTCTAATGTTTTCTTTATGCCATTTCTTCTGCCTGGAATATTAGTTCCAACCCACATAGAATGCTCTCATCCTTCAATCACAAGCTCAATAGTCACCTTTGCTATGAAGCCTCCGTAGTTCTCCCCTCCACTTCTGCGAAACACCTAACACGTGTTGCTGGTCCCATTGATTCTCAAAATCAGTGTGTGCAAAAGTTGATACTATTCAGTAAGCAGGACTGATGTATGAAGTTTTCAGTCCACTGTGGGATTAGACTCTTATGAAGGAATCTGACTTTTGGATTTCATATCCAAGAATGTTTGTAGTCGGTCTGATTACACTCATAATACCCAATATCAGTAAATCTGTGCTGCTGTGAGAGCATGTTGTATAGCATTCTATACAGCCATATGCTCCTATCAAGAAAGACTATTTCTGGTGGTGAACTGGAAGTATACTAATTTATCTATGAACGTTGTGAGAAAAAAACTTATTCAGGATAAAGGTACTTCCAAAATATAAATATTTTTTTCTCTGACATAAAGGAAGACACTTTCTATGCCCTTAATCATGCTAGGTTTTCCAAAGATTGCTTTCGTAGCAAAATCTAAATACAAAGCAGCCTATTCTCTGTGGACAAACTATTAAATCATAAACTATATCAAACAATGCCCCCTTTGATGTGTAAAGTGGGAAAGTGGGGTCCGTACTTTTTCACTTACTTATTGACCCTTAAGGAGTCCAATAACAGCTTCAAAATGCTGTGCTATTAATGTACAATTTCAACAAGCAACTTCCTATTTGTAGGTTACTCTGCTGGATATGTAGAAGTTTTCCAGCCTAGTGTGCTAACAGTTTTCAGCTTGGCAGTGTTCTGAGCAAATAAATCCCTCCTGCCACCCTTCCCCCAAGCATCTTATAGCCACACACTGTCACCCCTGCACTATTCCCATGACACAGTTATTACTGATACTGGTCTTAAAAGCCCCAGCAGCCCACTTGGATGCTTTGCGCAGGTAATTGCAAACACCCATTAGTAGGAACTGACCAATCAATTAGTGAGTCAGCCAGCAGCCCCTGCTTTTAGTTCTCTTCCAAATAGCTCGTACATGTATTTCTTTCCAAGATCTTATTGGTGACCTCTTAGCAAGTTTCTCTATGTGCCTAAATTAATTCTGACTTCCTATAAATATTTGATTCAATTAGTGAGTGAACAAATGAGGCATACATGGGAGGCTCATTTATTTTTCAGGCCAAAACACAAATCTATAATACGGTGATGTCGCTCATTGGGGAAATCCATCTATTCGTTCTCCATACTCACAACTAGTGCTTATCTTTTTAAAAACACCATAATCTTCAGCATGACAATAATCTGCTAATTAACCCCCAGGTTCCAGACTTCCTCTACTCCAATTCATTCTTCTCACAGTAGCCAGAGTAATTTTTCTACATTTAAATTTTGTATAAAGAAACTTCCATAGTTTTTACTCTGTTATATTTAATAACTAAAATATACGTGTGGAAATGATATAGTATAATAATAAAACCGACACCATGAGCCCCTCCTCCAAGTTAAGAATTAGAATAATGCTATTACCTTTGAGGGTACGTTTTACCATTCCCTAATTCTATTTATGTGCTTTCATCTTCTGCAATTTGCTTTTCTCACTTATTAATGTTTTTAAAAGTCATCCCCATTCTTGCATGTAGTAGTATATTGTTAATTTCTACTCTGTGCAATATTTCTGGGATAATATTGATTCGTTTATCCATGCTCTTGCTAACAGATGTTTCAATTCTGTCCAATTTTTGCTACTGCAAACAATGCAGCAACATTTATTTTTGCACATATTTATTGATATCAGTACACAAGAGTTTACTTAGGATTGAAATTACTAGGTCATGTGGTTTTCACCTGTTCAACTTGACAAGATCACGTCAAATTGTTTTCCAAAGTAGTTGTAGATTCATCCGCCTACTAGAAGTGTTTAGGAGTTTGCATTGTTCATATCATCAACACAAAATTTTATCAGACTTATGAAGTACAAAATATCATTGAGTTCTTTCTTTATCAGAATGAAGAATACTATGGAGATTTTAAAAATGTCTTCATTCAGCGTTCATGTGTCTGCTTCTGCAAAATAATGGTTTATTGCTCTGTGCTTACATCTATATTGTATTATCTTTTTCTTATTGGCTTTTAAGAGTTCTTTGTATCTTCAGGATACTATCCACTATTGATCATAGATGTTGCAGATATCTTCTCCCACTTTGTAAATTAAGTTATTCATTTTAATATGGTCAAAATTATTCTTTCTTTATAGTTGACACATTTTCTGTGTTATTTAAGCAATATTTTCCTATCCCAAGATCATAAAGATATAAAACTAATAGTTTTATATTAAAGTATTTAATCAGTCTGGTGTTGATTCTTTTGTATTCTTATTTTCCAAATAACTAAATATTTCTCATAGCAATACGTATTAAATAACACTTCTTTCTTCTTCCCCCTTACTAATCTGCAATGCTCACTTTGTCCTATATCATATTTCCATACTATGTGAGCCTGTTTCTATGTTCTCTATTCTGTTTCATGGTCATCTTGTTTATCTCTGTGCCAAATCAATACTATATTAATTTAAAATTCTTTATAATAAATTATTATTATATTAAGTAAAAATTTAAATTATTATTAAAATGGGTCTACTAGATCAAATTCTTCCATTTTATTTTTCTTCCGAAGTGTCTCTGTTTAGGTTTTCTTCTTTCATGTGCATTTCAGATGAACTTGGAAACTTTTGCAAAAATTCTTATTGGGATTATTATTTGAATTTCTTTGAACTTATAAGTTAATTTGGGAAGATTGATTTCTTATAATATTGAATATTTCTATTTCTAAATATAGACTATTTTTGCATTTATTTAGATCTTTAATGTCTTTCAATAAAAATTTATAACTTCTTAAATATTTCACATTGAAAAAAATCATTAATTTTGAAAACCTTTTGAGAAACTTTTTATCAGGTCTCTTCATTTTTGTTGTTGTTATTGTTGATAAAGAATAGTATCTCTTTACTCCTGTATGTATTGAGAGGATCATTATTTTTCTCCCCATTCTGTTAATGTGATTACTTTGATTGAGGTGTGCAAGTTCAAGCAACTTTGTATCCCTAGTGTTGTCATTTTCTCTTTTTTCATTCTTTTATTCTTACTATTATTTTTGTTTTAATTTTACTATTCTGCTGGTATTATTAACTCTGCTTTTGGGGGTTTAACCTGTTGTAAAATAAATGTTTCAGATGGATGTAACATTGACCTCTGCCATTTTCTTTTATGTTAACAATTTAAATTACAATACATTTATACATTTATTTCAATATATTTTAGGTGCTTTGGTATTACATAATATATGATATGCAGTATTTTAAATTGACATTCCAACCCACCTATTTACAAAGATTTATTTGTTTGAGCCAGGTTATTTAGAATTTTAAAAAATTTCCCAAATAATTCTTTCTTGTGTGTTATTAATTTCTAATTTAATGACATAATATCTAGAAAACTTGTTATGGTAACTCTTCTGATTTATTTTAATTTAGAATGTCATGAATATTTTGTCAATATTCTTTGTTTGCCTAAGGAAAATGTGTGTTCTGTAATTATTGGATGCAAGTTTATAATTATATTCATTAGGTAAGTTTATTAGTTATTTCTATTTTTCAAATCTTCTATACCTTTACAAAATTTTTACCTACATCATCTATCAATGTGTCAAAGAGGTCTGTTTACAATCTCCTTCTTGGATAGTGGATTTGTTGATGTTTTAAAATATTTTCTTTATTATTTATTTAAACATTACTCATGGCTATTTTAAATTATGTGTCTGATAATCTTACTATCTAAAGTCCTTATAAGTCTACATCTGTTGTTGTTTCTACACTTTCTCACTCATAGTAGTCTGTTTCATCCTATCTCCTTGATGGTGATCTCATATTTTTGCTGGACTTAAATAGTGGGAATTTTCAGGGTCAACATGGAGATGTTTTCTTCCAGAGAAGATTAGACTCGGTTTTTGATTGGAGCCAAAAGACTCTTCTGAGTTGGAATCACTTTGGTCTCTTTTAAGAGTCCTGCTTAATTTTAGATTCTCAAATTTTCTGATCTCAGACCCAAAAGAACTATTTTGCCTCATGGCATGCTAGCTTTCATATTGCTACCGCCCACTTTTCTGGTTTTAGTTGATAGGATTTTGTGTGTCATTTGGTTTGTTCTTGCTTATTTTTCTCACATTGTTACATGGCTGAGATTCATTAAAAGGATGATGGTTAGAATTTATTAAAAACATCGATGTATTATAGCAGGAGTACCCACCAGAGTGAGGGCCTTGTGTTCTGTAATGATGGAAGCGGTAACTTTTTAATATAGATTTTGATCGTGTTGCTTCCCTGCTTCAAAATCCTCCTGTAGCCCCCAGAATTAAGTACAATCCCTTTAGCAAAAGCATCAAGATCCCAGGTTCAACCTCTTTGGACTTCTCCAAGCTCCTTCCCTTCTACTTACTCATATGAACCTATATGCTCCTCCCCAAATAGTTACAATTCCCTGAATATGACACAGTTTTTACTGCTGCTTCAGATGCTTTTTACTATTTATCTACCAGGATACTTCAGCCTTTAAGTTTCAGTGCACAAATCACTTCCTTTGTTAAGTGTTTTCTAACCCCCAAGACTAGTGTAAGTGCCCTTCTTTCAAATGCCCATAACTACCTACACATACCTATTTTAGCCTTTACAACACTGATTTTACCTATTTTTGAAATTACATTCTTAGGGCAAAGGCTGCTTTTGTTTATTCCTTGATTTCCAGTGCATAATACTTGGGGTGACCATATGAATTAGGTTTCCAGTTGTGTTAGGTTTCCAGACGAGTCTTGGTGTTTACCTCCCTTCTTCCCAGTGTATCCATTGGTAGTGCTCACTTTTATTTTCAAAAGTGCCCATTGTTAACAATGAATTATATGGCCATCCTAATAGTCTAATGTTTGTTGAATGAATGAAAACGTTAGAAAAAGGGAAACAACAGATGCTGGAGAGGATGTGGAGAAATTGGAATGCTTTTACACTTTTGGTGGGAGTGTAAATTTGTTCAACCATTGTGGAAGACGGTGTGGCGATTCCTCAAGGATCTAGAACCAGAAATACCATTTAACCCAGTAATCCCATTACTGGGAAGACAGTGTGGCGATTCCTCAAGGAACTTGAACCAGAAATACTATTTGACCCAGCAATCCCATTACTGGGTATATACCCAAAGGATTATAAATCATTCTACTGTAAAGACACATGCAAACGTATGCTTATTGTGGCACTGTTTACAATAGCAAAGACATGGAACCAGCCCAAATGCCCATCAATGATATACTGGATAAAGAAAATGTGGCACGTATACACCATGGAATACTATGCAGCCATATAAAAGGATGAGTTCATGTCTTTTGCAGGGACATGGATGAAGCTGGCAGTCATCATTCTCAGGAAACTAACAAAGAACAGAAAACCAAACACTGCATGTTCTCACTCATAAGTGGGAGTTGAACAATAAGAACACATGGACACAGGGAGGGGAACATCACATACCAGGGCCTGTTTGCGGGTGGGGAGCTAGGAAAGAGATAGCATTAGGAGAAATACCTAATGTAGTTGACAGGTTGGTGGGTGCAACAAACCACCATGGCATGTGTATACCTATGTAACAAACCTGCATGTTCTGTACATGTACCCCAAAACTTAAAGTATAATTAAAAAAAAAAAAAAGGAAGAAAGGAGGAAGAACTGGAATGATGATATCTGATTCACATTTCTAGCAATGCTTCTTCACAAAAATTATTTATTTCTGTGCTTTAGTTTACCCATTGGAAAAATGAGGGAAATGTTATCTGTCCACTTTAAAATGAAACTAACAGTAATAAAACTTCAGATACCTTAAATTTATATTGCATTTTGAGATGTGTTAAGCACCTTCTCAAAAGTGATTTCATTTGTCTTCATAATGACAGTGCAAAGGTAGGCAATTTTAGTGTTATTACCATCATTTTTCATTAGATGAGATCTAAATCTCAGAGCCTAGGTGGTTTACCAAAGATTATACAGCCAACAAGTAGTAGTAAACTGTATTGTGGGTTTTCTGATTTAAAATTTAGTACTCTTTTCATCTTAGTACATCATCACTGTGAGATTTTATGAGAGGCTTCAATTAAATTATTTTACTGAACAGTGCTTTGTGAATTATAGAAAGCCACCAAACTGTATGGTCATGCAACTAATAGTGCTAAAATTCACCCTCATCATTATTTTAAAATCATCATCCTAACAATACTTCAGACAATACCCCCACCTATTCAATTATTTCATTTCAAGTACTTTGTTTACTGAAATAATATTTCATTGTACATAAAATGAAATGTTTCAAAATTCAGTCCCACAAACTTTATAGTTTATTAAATTGGAAAGTAAATGCTCAAACTCATTAGGTTATCTGTAACTGCAAAGACCAGATTTTCTCAACTGAAAATTGGAACCTAAGCTCTTCCTTCCTACAACTGCCCCACGTTTTTACCTTGCTGATTCTTTCTTGTGCTTCTTATCTCAACACATGTAACGTTCTTAGATTAGTCTTCTCTGATCCCCTTTTCCATTCCAGTCTGAAATAGATCAATCCTGTTCTTACTTTTCATAGTACTTTTTGTCCTATGTAATAAGATCTTCATTTGCTTACTTATGTCTGTCTTGATCACTGAATGGCAAATTCCATAAGAACATGAACCTCATCACTATATATATTTTTCTTTATCATTTATACCCAGTATTGAAGTCTGGCATATGTTGAATGGCTATTTTTGAATGATAAATGACTGAATGGAAATATTACATGGGGTACTGGAATGAATTATTATTTTTTTTTTTTTACTGATGTGATCCTGAAATTTTCTCTGTGAGTAGGGATTTTAAAAATTTAATAACCCCACATAATTTGGAGACAAAATATCATAGGGCCCTTTTTAATCAGGTCACCAGCCTCTATTTTGTGGTTTTTGATATATAGCAATATTTTAGATGGAAAGAGAGAGCAGCTCTGTCCCTTTATGACCCCTAAAAACATAAATGATACTGGAAGAGTATATGCTATGACAGCCAGCCTGGATACAACACTTGTATAGCTAAGGACTGTGTCCAGGGAAAGATCATTGTTAACTTACTATTCTGAATGACAAATTCAGTTAACAAATAATGCCTTCTTGAAAGACTGTATTGTTTACCTAAAATTGAGAAGAATCATTAGCTACCTGGAGAAATAAAAACCACATTGCATACCTTTAACATTTCAGGTGACCAAGAGCAGTAATTAGTAATTAGTGTTAGATGGTTCCGGTAACTCTGTTTGCGTCCATGTCTGTATTTATTGAGGGTATACTATGTGTGCAATGCTTGTGTTAGATATTGATCAATGTTACTTTTGCAAATCAAATTTATGTCATGTTTAATGTGGCTGTTAGACTCATCCAATAAAAATAAACCTACATTTATTTTTCATTGGTTCCTCCACCCCAGAATTACAATTATGACACATAATACTTTTCATAGTTTTCACATAGCTGTCATTCACAACAATTAGAAGTGACAGAATAAATGGGGGGGGGGGGGAATATTCCATTGAATTTGTATCATCTTTATGAATTTGGTGCCTGCTTGAGTGCTTGGCTGAGAAATTAAGTGTGGCTTTCACTTAAGGGTTCTATCAGTTATATTTATTTCTTTCTTACTGCATTAACTCATGAAAAATGAAGAGCCATGGCAGGGCTCATATAGCTACTTTGAAAGTCCTGTAACAGCAGATGTAGATTATAGCACAATTGATGTAACTGCTATAGCTGCTGTAGCTGAATTGATTGTCCAGATGGTCAAAGTGGCAAGACAAAATGACAGTAATCATGACACATCTTGTGTTATATAGCATTCTTCATCTTATAAAAGTCTACCACTCACATAATCTCAAGATGACTTTGTTATCATAACAGCTTTGTTAAATACACAGGGGGATATTTTAAAGATCAACAAACAGGTAAAAAAAAAAATGTATATATATTTGTCATTCACTATGTAGCACCTACTTGTCTAACTCCAAGACAACTAGTCTCCCTGACTACAGTTCACCTCACTGACAGAAAGATTGTTCTAAATGCAAATTTAATCTGCTTTCTTTATTATGTAAAACCTATTTCTCTCTGTTGGTATTAGTCAAAATTCAAACACTATAACATTTGTCTATAGGCACATCATGATCTAGCTTCTCCTTACCTCTCTGACCTTGATTTTAATTGCCCCTTCCACAAGTGTGTCAGGTTTTTACATGTCTTCTTTTGCCCACACAGTTTCTTCTGTTGGGTTATGCTGCAGTGTCAGCTCAGACATTACCTCTTTCATAAAGCCGCCACTGACATTCTCCACCTCTCCCTAAAGATCATCATTTCCCCAGTCTTCCCAGCCTCTATTATTTTATATCAACACAGCACTTACTTGTTTATAGCTTGCTTCTACTTACTGGACTTACTGTCCATTTATTTTCCTATTACCTGGAAGGGTGGAAGGGTTCAAGGCCCATACTATGCAATCAAAATATATTTGTTGAAAAAATTAATAAATGATTGAATAATATACAGTGCTAGTTATCTTACTTCACTGAAATTGTTGTTACATATTCACAGTTGTTTACTGTTGATCCAATGTGTTCATATCTCTTATTCCATCTGATTACAGAAATAACATAAGATCCATAGGCAAGGTCCCATTTTACAAATATGAAAGAGAGGATCAGTAAAAGTATTATAAATGACTGCCTCCAACTTGGTAACCATATGATGTCACTTCAACCTAAGAATGTACTTTCTGATGTGAGTTCTCTAAGTGTGATCATTAGCTGCTCTTAGGCAAGGAATCTCCATTGTTAGGTTTAATGACTTGAGGTAGCAAGTTTGAGAGTAGTAGGGTCTGAAAGAGATTGAAGCATTCTAAAGGAGGATAAAAAACTTTTAATTTGTATGCTTCTCAGCTCATCATTTTGTCTTGGCAATTAGGCATTGTATCTGTGGTATTTAGTAAAAGCAGTGAAACAACTATGGCAATAGTAGTTGATAATTAGTGAGTGGTCACTGTGTGCAGGGCACCGTGATAACTGTTACGTGTGTTTTCTCAATTAACCAGCAAAATAAATTATTCTAATAGATACCGTTTTCTTTACCTTACAGTTGAAGAAACCAAATCTCAGAGGGGGTTCAATACCTTGTCCAAGCTGAGTAGCTAGGACATGGAAGAGTCAGCAGTTCTCTCCTCTGAAGGGAATCGGCTGTATCTGTTAGCCTAGTCTGAAATTTTTGTGGGAAATTGCCATTAACAGAGTGTCTCCTTGATGACTTAGATCACAGAGACTCTTTTCCTAATATAGTTGTGATAAACTGTTATCTGGTGTTTTTAAAATATCTCATGGTATTATTTAATATAAAATATCCATATTTCCTTCCTGATTTGGTTTTCCTGAACATCCTGTGAAGTCTTAGTTCCTCAAGAGAGAGCAGTTGTCCTGATAGTGTTGCTAGGAGGATTCCAAAATAGATCAAGCCAGTCCCCAGCGTCTTGCAGTGTTCTCGATCAGCCCAACTGCCTCACGGAGCACCACAGTACAGAGTTGTTCAACAGAAGCTTGATCATTTATATTTGCACTTAGAAATTCATGAGGTTCCAACTGTATACCCCATTTTATAAAGATATATGAGCTGCTATCCCTGATTAAGAATTTACATATTGGAATAAGCAAAATCTTTTTTGTGAAGTGGACCTGGACTCAAATCACAGCCACACCACTTACTAGCTCTGGTGTATTGGGCAAATGATGTAATCATTCTGAGTCCAGATTGTGTCATCTGTGAAAATTGAACCAATAAAAATTGTCTTATGAAGTTGTAAAGACAAAATGGAATGTGTGTATGTGTATATACATAGCAGTTGTTTGACAAATATTATCACTCCTTTTTATTTAAAAAAGTTAAAAAGAACATAACCATATTATAAAATATTTATGAACTAAGAAAAGAAAATAACATTACCTTTAGTCTCACCACACAAATTAAACTACCACTCTAGCTTTAGTGTATTTTCTTATTTTCATTTTCATATGAATATGTTTAAATCTTTCCTTTATATAATACTTAGTATCACACCACAAGCACTTTCCACATTGCTAGTCATCATGGACATTATCTACTAAACAACTTAGTCATTCCACTCCTAGGTATTTACTGAAGAGAAATGAATGCATATGTCTACATAAGTCACTGATTATTTCTCCCTAAATGTTCATAGCACTTTATTTGTAATAGCAAAATGGTGGAAATACCCAAATATACATCAATAGGTTCTGCTGAAAAAAAAAATTGTGACACTTCCGTACATTGAAATACTATTCAGCAACAGAAAGAAATAAACTATTGACACATGCAACACAGAGGTCAATCTCAAAATAAGTATATCAAATGAGAAATACCAGGCTAAAAAAGAGTACATACTATATACTTCCCTCAATATGAAATTCTAGAAAACTAATATTAATCTGTAGTGACAGAAAACTTGCTTGAGGATGAGAAAAGTTGTAAAGGGAAGGAGTACAAAGGAAACTTTTGAGAGCAATGGATGTGTTCATTATCTTAATTAAACTAATGGTTTCATAGATGTTTGCATGGCTCAAAACTTCTAAATTGTACACTTTAAATAGGTTGTTGTTAGTCAATTATTCTTCAAAATAGTTGTAAAAAATAAAAATGATGTATCTTTTTGAAAAAAAAATCTCACTGTAATGGTTCCATTGCATCATTATTTTTACAACTCTTCCCATTGCTGTGTATTTAGATGCTTCAGATATTTTACTAGCATAAACAACATTGCAATGAACGCCTTTGGCATAATAGTATTATATAGTCTTTGCTTTCTCTTTGGAGTCTACTAATGTTGAAAATATCTTTCTTTGGGCAAGAAGGGCACAGAAAATTCTTTGTAGTCACTCCTCATTTAAGTTTCTTAAGAGGTGGAGTTATGTGTATAGCTGAATCATCAGCTATTTAAAAAAATGATTTTAATTACTGGTTTCTTGGCATCACCACTTGGGCCACTGATAAAAATAGTAGCATAGAGGCACTTGGGTGACAATTAGAGTTGTAAAGGAAAGAGTCTCAGGCAGGAGACCAATAATGATAGAATTTTAAGCTTCTTCAAGCATCTGACCCCATCAGGCTTCCAGGGACTTCATGAACTGTCCCTGTTCAGCTGTATATGCTATTAATCATATTATTCAATAGTTAACAACCCTGGTTGCCCAGTCACTACTCAGCACTTCCTTTTCCTCTTAGCAAATGGCGTTTTCTCTATTGTAGATGTAGAAACTACTGGCATATGGACGTTTGTCTGCTGTCTTTAACATTCATCATTTATTCATACAATAAAATAAACATTTGCTGACCTCAAACTATATGCCAAAACCTTGATTGGTACTAAGGACAAAACTATTAATAACACAGGGTCCTCGGCCTCAAAAATTTGACAGTACTATTTGAGAAACCACTAAGTAAATAGTAAATTTGAATAGGGAGTGTTTAGCTCAATTAGAGGCATAAACCATTGGGAAACGTATCATGTATTTATGTGTGTGTGTATGTGTGTGTGTGTGTGTGTGTGTATGTGTGTGTATGTCATATAACAGATTATGGATGCACATATCTCAGACTAATGTGTTAAGGTAGACTTTCTAGAGTAGGAGGCACCTGAGTTGATAAATAAAGAAGAAAGATCCAGGTGAAGAAACTTGGCAGGAGAGGGAGGAGAATATTTCAGGCAGAGGAAACAGCATGTATGAATTCCAGAGGGAGAAAAGGTACAAAAGTAATCTGTGGCTATGTATGACTGGGATGCTGGTCTGGGAATGAATGACCTGTGCTACACACTCAAGCTGCTACCCTTGGGTTGGGCCACCTCTCCCAGAAAAGATGAATAGGCTGAAACTATAAAAGTGGGATTGGCAAGGCCAGGGAAGCAAAGGTGAGGAGGACAAGGACACCGTCATCAGTTCCTGGAGGCCAGGCCAGGGGAGGGACTTGCCATTGACCTGGTGGTTCAGGCCTCCACCATTGGCTTACCCCTTGTTCCCTTTATTCATCAGTAGTGGAGTAGATTTTGTGTCTGTCAGTGTAGGACCTACCAATCCACCTGACTTTTCTTCCAAGATAATTCTGGTTTAGGTCACTATCTGGAACCTTTTATGACCTAGTGATATGACTATATTGGTGAAATTGTCATGTTTTTTAAAAACGTTTGCTTTATTTAAAGGACTCATAGGAAGTATTAAGGGCAAAAAATCCTGCTAAAAACATTAAAAGAATATTTGTTACCTGGTTGCAAAAGTAATATATGCTCACTACAGAATAATAATAATTAGTATTTTATGATATTAGTATGCTTATAGAAAAGTTATAAAATATAAAAATATAAGGAATAAAACAAATATTACTGGTAGTATTTAGAGGTGGCATTATGAAAAGCATTATCGTGCTTCTTCTGTGACTCAGAGACAAGATAGTATCTCTCTTTTTAATAAACAATAACACTTAACAACTATTGACTATTATTACTACTTCTCAAGTAATGTTTTTAGCACTTTATAGGTATTAACTCATTTAGTCCTCCAAACCCACTGAGATAGGATCTATTATTGTACCCAATATATAGATAAGAAAACCGAAGCACAGAGAGGTTAACTAATTTACCCATGAACACTTACTTAGCTCTTGAGATCAGAATGCAGGATTCAAGCCAAGCAGTTTGCTCTGGAGTCAGCATTCTAAACCACTCCAATGCATTGCCTCCCAGAGGCACTTTGTGCCAGAAACCAAATGATAGGTGTTCTCTTACTATATGTAATAACATCACGTAGCATTAAGAGGGAGTGTAGGGATCAAGAACACAGATTCTGGAGCCAAACTGACTCTGTTTCAATTCAGGTTCTGCGACTTACTAAATTTGTGGCCCTGTGCCACTTACTAGATGTGTGGCCCTCTTTCCATTTGAATTTCTTTATTTAAAAAGTGGAGAGGATAATAGTAAGTACCTCATAAGGTTATTATGGGAATAAACATTTACATAGCACTTGAAACAGTACTTGGCATATACTTACCACTATTTAAGTTTTTGTTTAAGTGTTTGTAGTTTGATTTGTCATCTGATTTCTGTCTCACAAAGCGTACTCTAGAAAACCGTTATCTCAGTGTCAACCTGAAGTGACCAGACACATCCACAGTGTCTGGCTTTGTCAAGTGGCCCTACTCACCATGGATGCCATGGCAAAAAAACTGGGCCCTGTGGCTTCATAGTATCTTATATTTCTGTGAGATCTGTTTTAAAGGGAAGAATCAGCCTTGCCAACTTTCCAAATTTAGCCATAACTGGGTCACCTAAAAAAGTAGTGCAGTGTTCCCTCAAGTAACCTTTTGCTTATGTTAATTTTATATGAAGTGTTTCTCACCGAATCTTAGCACGTTGTGAATTTCATGAGTCACTGCTTCAGCAGATAAGTGTGTGAAGAGTGCCTTTTCAGAACCATTTCTGGAGGTGGTGCAGCTTGTTTCTTTCCTAGGTCAAGTCTGTATCTCTAGGGACTGTGGTAAAAACAAACACACAAACAAAGAAGAAACAGGATCAGATATGAATGTGTTTATTTTTGTCTTTTGTGTTGTAAAATCTTCAAGAAGGAATTTTGCCTTGAATGAGTTGGGCCACATGTCTAATACTGCTCACTGGCCAGTGCCAGGGCCTTTGCTAGGTGCTCTGAGTATAGAGAGGAATTCGATCCTGGTCTTGCCTTTTTTTTTTTTTTTGAGACGGACTCTCGCTCTGTCGCCCAGGCTGGAGTGCAGTGGCCAGATCTCAGCTCACTGCAAGCTCCGCCTCCCGGGTTTACGCCATTCTCCTGCCTCAGCCTCCCGAGTTGCTGGGACTACAGGCGCCCGCCACCTCGCCCGGCTAATTTTTTTGTATTTTTTTTAGTAGAGACGGGGTTTCACTGTGTTAGCCAGGATGGTCTCGATCTCCTGACCTCGTGATCCGCCCGCCTCGGCCTCCCAAAGTGCTGGGATTACAGGCTTGAGCCACCGCGCCCGGCCATTGGTCTTGCCTTTAAAGTCAAAAGTCAGCATAGTCTCCTGTTGCTCACTGCCTCTGGAGAGATGCTTATAAGGAATTGTCTTCAATTTGTGGTTAGAGGTTGCTTTTCTCGAGCCTGTCTTGACACCGGAATCATTATCTGACACAAGGCCTTCCCCTTAGGTCACCAAACCAAAGAAAAGGTTTTCAGAGAGCCTGATTGTTAGAGTCATGCGTTACGTCTGCATTAAAGAACTATTCTTATCTCAGAGGATGAAGGATGTTGGGGTGAGGGGAGGCCACTAACACTTTTAGAGCACTTACCAGAGGCCACATACCATATTAGAGATTAGGTGACCTTACTTCAACCTTGAATTAACTCTGAGGGGTGATTGTCTCTTTCATTAGATGTGGGGATCAATACTTACTAGATAAATGAGAATAACTTGATTAAAGTCAGAGATAGGAGGAAGTAAAGCCCAGAATTTGAATTTAGATCTGTCTTGCTCTAGAGTCCATGCACTTCCCATTGTGGGAATTATATTCATTTTAAAAAAGGAGTAAACTGGATTTAGAATGTTTGAAATCTTTACCCGAGTCTTTATTTAGTAAGTTCAGGAGCCAGAGTATGAAATTTTTAATGTCCACTGGCCTCACTTTCCTGCAGAAATGACATTTACTGTTCTGCTCCCCCGCCAAAAAAATCTTACATCTTTTCTTATGAGGACATCGTTATAGCCTGTTCTAGTTTAGCTTAAGCAAGGTTATGCATCAAGAAGTTGAGGGTGGCTTTTATGTGGCTTTCTCAACTTTACAGGGTAGAAGAAAGGACTTTGGAGCCTCGTGGAAATAAGTTCTATCTGTATACTTGCCTCTGACTCTCAAATGGAGAGAATGCCTTGTTTAGGAGTTGGCATAAAATATATAATAGCTATTGTAAATAACTTGAATTATAGTTGTGGCTAAATAAATTTTAAAGCCCTTTCTCTTTTAGAGTAAGACATCTGAGTGACTCACTATCTCAGTGAAAAGGGCTCATCTGAAGATACTAAGCACGTAGTGTGTCTGGCTGTTTTAGATGCTTGAATAACACTAAAAAAAATAAAAAATAAAAAAATAAGCTCTATGGCCCCCTGCTCTTGATGACCTTGAATCCTGGATATGGAGAAATAATTAAAAAGTAGAAATTATTTAGAAACATATTAAATACTTTCAAATATGACACTTGTAGTAAATAAAACAGAATTCAGAGAAAGTAGCGACTGATACACGTGAGGGTCCAGGGAAGATTTTCTCGGGGGAAAGGGTTTGAACAGGTCTTGGGGCAGAATTGATACTATACCACCAGGTAGAAAGAGGAGCTTAATGCATCAATGTCTCCTATGACCTTTCCCTTCCCCTTTTTATTTTTTTGTTTCTATAGCAAAAGCATAGAGACCATTTTCCTTTTCCTTCCCACTCCCCCTTTCATAATGCTAGTGCACTTGTTTTACTTGAATATAGAAACAGAGGCATTTATCTTCTTGTCAGCTTTCCAAAAGGAATTTAGACAGTTTCACTTGTGTGTCACAATTGCCATTTAATCTATCAATTAATTTTTAAAAATTTTATTTTGCAGCTTTGCATTTGTACTTATTTTAAAGAAAGATGGAAGTAAAGCTATTTAAAGTAATATCATACATGCTTAATATAGAAAATTTAGAAAGCACAGAAAAGCATACAGAAAAATATTTAGAATGGGTCCACCATACAAAGACAATTGTAATGTATATTTTGGAGTATTTCTCTGTGTGTGTGTTTTCTTTATTTTACATAACAGTGACACACATTATATACATTTCTGTACTCTCTGTTTATAAATTGTTATGTATACATAAAATTCCATGAATATACCATGGTTTATTTATCCATATCCCTAATATTGTACATTTAAATTATGTATACTTGCCACTGTTAAAGGTAAAATCCTGTTGAAAATGTTAAATGCTTTCATTTTTTTAAAATGCACTCTGAGGTGTGGAATACATAGAATTAACTTTTTGTAAAATCAATTATTTATTTTAGAAGTATTTGAGTAGCTACTGTCTTCCAGCTACCATGCTAAAGGAGGCTTTGTATAGCTAAAAATCTACTAGGAAAACAAAGGAAAGTAGAATGTGAACAGTACCTTAAGAGGAGAACAAGAAATGCACTGAAGAAATTCAAAAAAGAGGTCAGTTATGACTAGAATAATGGGAATGGTTTCTTGGAGACAGGCAGAATTTGATCTAAGGCTTGAATGGTGGGATTGTAAATTCCTCAGCATGATCACAGCTGCAGATGTGGGAAAGAAAAGTATAATGAAAGATCAGTGAGTAGACCTATCTGATGAGAACTTAGGAGCCATGTAAGGAAATTTCAGACCAGAAACCTAGAAAGGTAAATTTTAGACAGAGAGTCATGAATGTCAAATTAAGAAGTCCAAACACCTTTTTAATAGACAGGAGTTCTGGGATTTTTTGCAGAGGATCACATGGTATTACAGATTGTTCCTTGTAAATGGGTGCAACAGACAGTGAAGAGTTCTAGGATTTTTTTTTTTTTTTTTTTTTTTTTTTTTTTTTTTTTTTGCAGAGGATTACATAGCATTACAGATTGTCCCTCATAAATGGGTTCTTATACGCAAAGATGTTGAATAGTGCTAGCAGTGGAATGTGAATTAAAGCAATGTGGCATTTCACCTATTAGATTAATAAATATTTTAAAAGACTGAAAATTAGTACTGACAAATATATAGAAAAATAACTGTCATCACTGATGTAAATTGTGCTTAATTATGAAACTATGACTTGGTATAGACTTCCTGGGAAACAATATGGCAGAATACATCAGTATTTACTAAGTGCATACCCTGTACTTGGGAATTCTTCTAAAAATGCATGCTAAGGTAATGATTGAGAAATACTCAAGAATGATCATACGTAACAATCTGTAGTAGTATATTGTCTAGTACTGTTACATTGGCATCAATGGAAATGCCCATTAATTGGAATATTTTAAATAATTTATGGCATTAACCTTGAACAAAATGATTATAATTATGGTTTTCCAAAATAATGAATTACATTTTTATGTACTAGCCTTGAATAATGTTTATCATATGTTAGAAAACAAATCAAAACAGATACCAAACAGTAACTTCTATCTTATTCATGTGAAAACAAATATTTATATTATTAATTTAGGTAAAAACTGTCAAGAAGAATATATACCAAATAGTTAACACTAATTATCACTTGCGAGTAGAAATTTTTTTAAAGTTCCCTTTTACTTTAAATCTATCGACCTTTCTTAAAGGAACATATTATTTGTTAAAATGTATTTTCAAGAGCTATTTAGAAGAGATTATCACAAACCATTATTGGGCTACAGCTTTGAGTATAAACCATAATGACGACAAAGGCAAAGATGAAAATCAGTGTCCTCTGAGAGACCTTTTAATATCATCCGGTGTCAACCTTGTCATTTCCCATCACATCCTATTTTCAGTCCATTGTAGCACTAAGCAATACATTTCACTTTCCAGTTTTTTTTTTTTTAATTATCTTTCTGAGATTAAGGACCTTGCTTATTTTGTTCCATGCCATCTCTAGCACTTAGAACACTGCCTGAATGACAGTAGCCTCACATAAATTAGGCGGAAGAAATGAATGCCAGTAGGATAACTATTGCAATAGTTGCCTTTAACATAAAGTTCAAATACCTTAATTTGACTTATAAAACCCCACATAATTTAATTTCTGCTACCTTCTCTAGCTTCATTATCTTATCATTACTTTCCCTACCCTACTCCCCACTGCCCCAGGATTTGTACATGCTCAACTTTCTTCAGTTACCTTAATATATTCTTCTCTCTCATCTCATGAGTTTTGTACTTGTTATTCTTACTTCTGGAAAATTAACTGAGCTCTTCTTTTTCTTATTCCTGTTGATTTATCTGGTATCAGAATATTTTAAGCAGTATTACTGCTCAAGGTCACAGTCTCAGGAGTTAAATGTTAAATTAGTTATGCAATCTTAGTCAAGTTATTTTTGCTTAGATACACTATCTTTATTTGTAAACTAGGACTAATAGTACCTATCTCATAACAATTTAAGGATAAATTAGTAGCAGCTTATTACATATTAGGATGATGATGATGATGATGATGATGATCCCTTGTGTGGTCATTGTGGTGATAGTGATATCATTTCTTTAAGAAAATTTCCTTATTCCAGCATGTGATAGGTGCCATTTTTCCATGTCAAAAACTAATTATTGTGTATTATTGAACATTTGTTTGTTTTTAGATCCTACTAGAATATAAGCTCCATGGGAGCAGAGGCTGAAGCCATTGAGTTCATCAGAGTACCCACAATACATAGCACAGTGTCTGGCAGAGAGTACATGCTCAATAAATGTTTATAAAATGACTTAATTGGATAATCTTGTCATCAGTCAATACACGGGATAAGATACATTGTCAGAACTGAGAAGATAGATCTTGGTAACAAAGAAGAATGAGAAAGAATGAGAGTCAAAGATGACTCAGGTTCAGAGATTGAGAACTAGGAAAATGAAGCCATTAAGAGAGAGGAATAAGGATGAGTGGACTAGTTTTGAACATATTGTTGACCCCTAAGAATTGTCTTTTGCTTTTTTTCTTCCACAGTTATCCTAAATGGCTCTTAGATTGATTGCATCCTTCCACATATAAAGCTTTATGTTAGAGGTGATGCAGATGTATATCTGCTTCTACAAATGAGCAAATTGAGATCTAGAGGCAAATGGCTTGCTCTAGGTCATATACAAGTAGAGGAAAAGTCACATTTCAATAGAAAAATATAATTTTATTTGAATTATTCATTTTTTCATTTAGAAATATATATATGGAATGTCTGCTATGTTCAGACCATCATGATCCGGGTGCATAGAGATATAAATAACCTGGCCACTGCCCTTTAATAGCTCAATATTTATTGGTAGAGACAGTTATATAAACGAGTTCAGGACAGACTAATAAGCCTTTTAAAGCATTCATAATGTCCTCTGGGAGAACCAGGAACAGAGATATTAATTCTCAGTGGAAGACTAAAAGAAGGTGCTCGATTGATGTTACATTTGACCTAGGCTTTTATGCTAGCTATTCATTTTTCAGTATTTTATTCTATTATATTGCCTTCAAAGATAAGCTGGGCTTTGATTCTAAATTAGAATTTTCTAATTTAACCAATGCAATCAGAAAAGAACATTATCTAATTCATGTCTATCATTTAGTTTGAGTTTTAGTTTCTTTTAAATTGTTTTACACTTTTTCTTTTTTTCATTTAATTTAACTCAGCAACAGTAATTCTGTTGTGAAGAAACACTGAATGAATTAATGTTTGAGGTGACAATTGTCAGTAGACTTTTAAGATCTTCTGCAGAGCTGATAACATATTGAGGAAGCTGACTTTTTAAAGCAAAATCAAAAGTAGACTCCAAATGGGAATATTCCAGAGCCTCAAGGTGATCACTCTGTTTCTCCCACTGCATCTTTAAAGGGACATAAAAACAATATCAAATTATACTTGCTTTTTGGTGATAATAGGAAAATAGGTTGTTTTAATATATGTAGATAAGATCACTGGTATGTGGTTTACAGAACTAAATTTAGATTGAAAATGTAATCATAGGGTTTACGAATTGAAAGGAAAGCTTAATGGAAATCTAGTACAAGCTTTTGTCTGTCTCTTTCTCATTCAGAAACTGATAGAAAGATTGAATGAATTGTTTAATATCACAAAGTTTTCATTATTTAATATAATGACTTTATATCTTTCTGTTAATACCTTTATGAAATTGGGCAAGTCAGTTGAATTCCCTATTTTATTTTTCGCAAGTAGAATGGGGAAATGGAGAAAATAATAGGTATTTATTAGAGCTGTTTAGAGAATAAACTGAGATACTGCGTACAAATTATTGGTTTTATTGCAACTGTTTTATCTTGTCCTACCCTACTTCTTCATCTCTAGGAAAATATTAAGATTTGATCCCAATATAAGCAGCTAGCCCCCTCTATTTTTCCCACTGCTGTTTTCCCAGTGTCCAGCACACAGTCTGACATCTAATAAGCGCTCAATATTTCTTCATTGAATGAATGTCTGAATCTGACTTTCCTGATGCTTTTATATTATCTGATGGACCCCTGAAAATATTTGAATTCTAGACCTCTGGAATTTTTGCTACTCTTTTAGCAAAAGGATAAACTGAGATCCCAAATGTTAAATAATTGGTTTGTGATCACAAAGATGAACACTCAGGTGTATTCATCTCGGACTCAGGTTTTTAAACCATGAATTCAGTCTATTTTCTACCACAGACCTTTGGCAATATTAATAAATAATATGTTCTCCCAATATTCTATCTATAGTCATGATCATTCAAGAAAATTTGTAAGCTACAATTGTGTAAAAACTGAAATATATTTTTTTAAATTTACTTACACAAACATTGTCAAAATGCAGGTATGTTTTCTTTGGGTCTTTCATTTAACATCATCATGCATAATTATTTTGTCACTATATATTATTTAAAAACATTTTAGTGGGTGATTAGGATTCAATTCTACAGAGATACCAAATCTTGTCATTTTGTATTGTTGGATATTTAGGTAATTTCCAGTTTCTCACTGTCATAAGTCATGCTCTCTTCAACATACTGATGCAAAATTGTCTGTCTTGTCTTTTGAGTACTTAGAATAAATTATTGGAGATGAAATGATTGTTGGAATAAAGGCTAGGTCCATTTTTAAAGCTCTTAAATGATACATGGTAGCCTTTCATGGTAGCACTGTCCAGAAAATTTACTAATTTTTCTCACAATTGTAGTTTCCACGGGTATTTTTCCTAATGCTTCTTAATTACCTGTTGATGCCTATCTTTATTATCAGAAAAAATGCGTCAGTATTGAAGAACAATATTCTGTGTGTGTGTGTGTGTGTGTGTGTTTCAAAACAATTCTTTCAGGGGAAAATGCATCACTACAGCTTCCAGAATAACCTGTCAACACCAAATATAATTTCTCCTTATCCTTGTTTGATAATATGTGCTGATTACTTGTGTACAATATCTACATAAAAATAGCAGAGTAGAGGTAGCTTCAGCATAGCTAGATCACTACCTTTATACATATAATCCAAACACAATGAAGTAAGCAAAGTTCATATTTTAATTAGTCAAATATAAATATTCTCTACTGTAACCTTTTATTTTTACCTTGTGTTAAGCCATTTTTCCTTTGAGCATTTGAACTTCTATAGCAATTATCTAAATATCCCTTGAACACCTACTATGTACCAGTTTTGGGGGATAAATGGTAAAAGGCAATTATTTCCTTCTTTTTTCATTTTTTAATGAATAATGATAATCCATAATTTCATTTCACAGATTTCTTTGGTATACAAAGTTTACTGTTATCTGAGAAACACCCAAGAATGCTAGCCTGTGAAAGGAATAAAGTTCTGGTTTTGGCAAGCAGTGAGGTCTTGACACTAAATACTGCTGTTATATTTATACATGATAAATTCCCTTTTTAAATTCCTGAAGAACAAGTTTGAAAAAATAAACAAGATGTCTTAAAAGAGCATTATATTTGAAGATAGATAGATTCTAGTCATATCCTCATAACCAGTTTGTGTTATAGAACAAGTTACTTAGTCTCAATAATCCTGGATTTAGTAATCTGTTGAATATTTCTGCTGTCCCCACAGTATTGTGGAGAGAATAGGGGAGGGGTGCAATCTGTCATATAAGTGATTTAAAAACTACCAATACAAGTTAATAAATGTTTAGGGTTTAGTTTGAAATTTATTTTCTTCAATGATGGTATGATGGCTAGGGACTCAGAAATGCCCTATTTTTGCCCCGACACTCATATTCCTCCCTGTGACATTTCTTTCTTTTCTTTTCTTTCTTTCTTTTTTTTTTTTTTTTTTTTTTTACAAGGTCTCACTCTGTGGCCCAGGCTGGAATGCAGTGGCTCCATCAGGATTCACTGCAGCCTCAGCCTCCCAGGGCTCAGGGGATCTTCCCACCTCAGCCTCCCAAGTAGCTGGGACTATAGGTATGCACCACTACACCTGGCTAATTTTTGTATTATTTGTAGAGATGGAGTTTTTCCATGTTACCTTGACTGGTCTTAAACTCCTGGGCTCAAGAGATCTGCCTGCCTCTGCCTCCTAAAGTGTTGGGATTGTAAGTGTGAGCCACTGCTTGCTTCCCTTGGAATTTCTAATTAAGGAATGTATACATAAGGCATAGAAGCTAAATTGGCCTCAGAGTACCACTTTATACCTGAATACTGAATGCTCCCAAAACACAGCTCTGGTAAAAGCTAAGAAATCCATATGGCTTAAGCCTGTAGGTGTAAAATAGACATCCTATTCCCTTCTTCATGAACTAAGATGTATGAATACACCATTCAAATTTAGACAAAAAGTATTTAAAATAGAAAAAGTAAGTCCTACATGAGTCTATCCAGAGGGGCACTTTCTGCCCAGTTCTTCACAAAAGGAAGGCACTAAAGCAAGAAAGAAGAGAATGACCCAACATGCCGGGAGAAAGCTGATTCTACCGAGATGGGTCTATACTGTGAAAGCAGAAGTAGAAGAGGGAGCGCCACCTATGGATGCTGACATATGACACAGGTTTCATAGTGCCTCATAAAACAAGGCTCAGTTAATGTCCTGAGATCTGATTTATTAGATGATGATTATTATTATTATTTGAATGGAGTCTTGCTTTGTCACCCAGGGTTCAGTGCAATGGCATGATCTTGGCTCACTGCAACCTCTGCCTCTCGGGTTCAAGCGATTCTCCTGCCTCAGTCTCCTGAGTAGCTGGAATTACAGACATGCACCACTATGCCCAGCTAATTTTTGTATTTTTAGTAGAGACGGGGTTTCACCATGTTAGCCAGGCTGGTCTCAAATTCCTGACCTCAGTTGATCTGCCCACCTTTGCCTACCAAAGTGCTGCAATTACAGGCATGAGACACCGTGCCTGGCCCAGATTTGTTTTATTTTTAGAGGCATGGTCTTACGCTGTCACCCAGGCTGAAGTGCAGTGGTGTGATCATGGCTTAATGCAGCCTCCAGGGCCTCCAAAGTCCAGGCAATCCTCTCACCTCAGCCTCCCAAGTAGCTGGGACCACATGTATGTACCACCATGCCCGGCAAAGATTTTTGTTTGTTTGTTTGTTTTTTGTTTTTTGTTTTTTTTGTTTTGTTTTGTTTTGTTTTTCTTTTTTCAAAGATGGAGCTCCCTGTGTTTCCCAGGATACTCTCAAACTTACTGGGCTCAAGCAATCCCCTGCCTTGGCCTTCTAGAGTGCTGGGATTACAGGCATGAGTCACTGTGCCTGGCCTGTTATGATTTTAATAAATAAACCAAGTAAAATATTATCAGAGAAGGTGGAATTCCTTTCATAAACCAATATTTTCAATACAGTTTAGATAAGCCTGGTACCTGGGAAGAAATTCTTAGAATTTAGTGGTGAATAGGATTAGATAAAATATATAATAGCTGAGTTGGATTAGGGAAATAAGCATCATAATACCAGTGTTTCAACCTTAGAAGCAAAATGGAGCCACCTTGGGGACTTCAGAAACTATTGGTTTCTTAATCCAACCCTCAAAGAATCTGATTTAATTGATCCATATTGCAGCCTGGGCATCAAGGGTTGCCCAAATTTATAATTTGTAAGGACAGAGGAGCACTGAATTTGGAATTAAGGAACCTGTAATCTACACCTAGAACCTGCAAGTACTAGTTGGTGGTTTCTGAGCAAAGGACTTAGTCCTTCTGTGCTACAGTAAAATGAGAGTTTGGATGAAATGATCTCTCTTGCACCAGCGATGCCCAGCACAAAACACATCCTATGAATTTAGGTACACTGCTCCCCAAACCCTATCTTAGCTGGTTACTCTGCAACTTTGGACATCTTAATAAGCTTTCTGAGCTTTAGTCTCATTTGTGAAAATGCACAGTAATAGTTATTTTATTGGAATTTTTATTAATATTAAAAGAAAAACATAGATTGATTAAGCACTATTCTCATGGTATCATTTAATTTGTTCTCTTTTCACCTGTCTTTGTTCCTGTAATTTGCTAATTAGGAGTAGAGGCCTGATTACATTAAATGGACTTTGTTGTTGTTATTGTTTCAAATGGCAAGAATACTTCATAGATGGTGCTCCGTACTTCCTGTTGAAGGCAAATGATGCCTTCTTGTCCTACTTTTACTGATAAATGGATTCAGATGGTATCAGTGCAATCCACCCATTATAAAGTTCAAAGCAAACTTTTGGAGATAGATTTTCTTTATTTACATCTAGTAACTCTAACTTCTGCTCCAATGGTTCATGGTTGCCACTGCCATATCATCTTAGCCTTCCTCTTGAAAAGCATCCACACCTTACAAATAATATGAAAACCAGAGACTGGAAGAATGTATGTATCTTTTCATCTTCCTCTACTCATTATCATTTCATCCATCGTTGACATCATTGCTCTCGTTTTAAAAAGACATTTTGAGATAATTTTTGGATTCTAGCATTTGTAGAAGCAGAGTGCTTTTGAGAACAGTATCAACTTTTCAGAAAAAAAAGTTTGTCAAATAATGATAGTGGTCATAAGGAGGAGAAATACAAGTACTTCCCCTATCATTATCCCTCTCTTGTAATTAATGCTTACTTTGCTGTCTTTGCAGTTAGACTCTAAAGCTCCATAAGCATAAGAGATTCATTCTTTTTCTTTTTTTTTTTTTTTTTTTTTTTTTTTTGAGACGGAGTCTTGCTCTGTCGCCCAGGCTAGAGTGCAGTGGCCGGATCTCAGCTCACCGCAACCTCTGCCTCCTGGGTTCACGCCATTCTCCTGCCTCAGCCTCCCGAGTGGCTGGGACCACAGGCGCCCACCACCTCGCCCGGCTAATTTTTTTTTTTTTGTATTTTTAGTAGAGACGGGGTTTCACCGTGTTAGCCAGGAGGGTCTCGATCTCCTGACCTCGTGATCCGCCCGTCTCGGCCTCCCAAAGTGCTGGGATTACAGGCTTGAGCCACCGCGCCCGGCCCATTCTTTTTCTTTTCTCTTTTTTTGAGACAGAGTCTCGATCTGTCATCCAGGCTGGAGTGCAGTGGTGCAATCTCAGCTTACTGCAATCTCCGCCTCTTGGGTTCAAGTGATTCTCCTGCCTCAGCCTCCCAAGTAGCTAGGATTACAGGCATGTGCAACCATGCTCTACTAATTTTGTACTTTTAGTAGAGATGGAGTTTCCCCATTTTGGCCAGGCTAGTCTCGAACTCCTGACCTTAGGTGATCCGCCCCCCGCTTAGCTTCCCAAATTGCTGGGATTACAGGTGTGAGTCCCTGTGTCTGCCTACAATAGATTCATTCTGTCATTATCATCGCTGAATCCTCTCTGCCTAGCATAATGCCTGATACATAACATAGTAAGTCTTTTAGAAATAGTATTTTGATATAAGGATTTGGAAAGTGATGTATTTCGTACAATTAAGTTAACGGTTCAGACCTCAGTTTCATTCTCATTGAGAATATGTAATCCCAAAATCAAAAAGTAATTTAGAGATCATCTAGTTCATCCACAATGCTTTCTGTGGCAAACACACGATGGTCTCTTAGCTTCTGCCAGAGCACCACCCACAAATGACTACATACACCCTCTCAAATGCTGCAGAGTCCATCTAGAGATAGTGCTAATTGTTAGAAATGCCTTCCTTAAGTTGAGCTGATATTTGCCACTGAAATTCCATTCTTCCTTCAGAAATTTCAACAGAGTAGGCTGGGTGCAGTAGCTCACACCTGTAATCCCAGCACTTTGGGAGACCAAGGTGAACAGATAGCCTCAGGTCAGGAGTTCAAGACCAGCCTGGCCAACATGGTAAAACCCTGTCTCTACTGAAAAAGAATAGAAAAGAAAGAAAAGAAAAGAAAAGAAAGAAAGAGAAAGAAAGGAAGGAAGGAAGGAAGGAAGGAAGGAAGGAAGGAAGGAAGGAAG